>NC_044001.1:13872797-13940297 GCF_902150065.1 Myripristis murdjan
AGGTCAGTGCCAAAAAAAGTACTGACCCAGCCCTACCTGTCCCCGACCACAAGGAGAGATCTCTTTCTCTCTCTCAACCTTTCCAAATAATTCCTGGTTACCAACACAATTACCTGCACACAAAAGGGACAACCTCCATTCCTTTCTTCCTCCATCTCTCTTCATCTTCATCCATCCCTCACTCCATCCCTTCCCCTGCAATCCAGGTGCGATGGCTCTGCATCACTCCCAGTCTGGGTGGTCTCTATGCCCTCAGTGCACTGCAGAGTATCACCTGCTCACCGCTGCATGATATTAGTTCACGCATATACTCTTTTTGTTCTTAATCACCAAATGTCATCTCTAAATCTATAGCCTTGCCTGTGTTTTTTGCATAGCCCAAATTGATTGAGAAAGTGTTACTAGTGGCTGCTTGGTGTTTCTACTACCTGGAACCCATGTTATGTTTGATAATTACTTTGATTTCAATTTAAGAATGATTGGGTTCTCACATGGTTAAACTTTCTAAAATTAAATTTGACCAGATTGACTTGACTGTTCAATGTAAGTGTCAACATCCACACAAAAGATAGTTAAAATAGAAAAAAAGAAAAAAAAAAAAAAAAAAAAAAAACATAAAACAACAAAAAAAACATATGAACCCTTGAACAAGGTGACCTGCCTTTGGGGATGCTTGATGTGTGGTACAGTTCAGAGCACATGCTAATGCAAAACCACTTTTTTTTTTTCATCTGTTTATGTGTATATTATCCAACCCAAATGGACTGCTGGCTATGTAGAGGAGTAATATGTGCCACAATGGCTGACAGCTATAGAATAACTAGGCCCCATTATGGCCACAGTGTTTTTCATGTCCAGCCAGAGGCCCGATGTTTCCAAAAGGCTGATAGATTTCTTATCAGCCTTGTGTGAAACTCCCTCCATTGTATGTTTCCTCTATATTGAACTGCTCCATTTCTGTTGGCTTGTGTTGTTTACCTGTTTGATCACCTATACCAACTCCAGTAAATGAATGTGTAGCTTTAGTAGCTGGTGATTGGTATGCTTTGAATTATGCCTTGCATTGGGATGATAGCATTTTATGCTTCTTGTGTTTTTTGGTGTGAGGGGTTATTTCTTTATTTTGCTATGTTGACTTTTCTTTTGCAAGAGATTGCGGCTTTTGCGGTTCATCACCATGATCATTGCATGGACTAATTTTCCCATTTGCCCCTCTCCTCTCCCTTCTCCCCCTGCCACTTCCCCTTCTCTTCCTGCTTTTGTGTCTTCACTCTTTACTATTAATCTGTGATTTGTAAACTGCACCACCACACTTTCTCTCTCTCTCACTGTCTCTGTCTCTCTCTATGTCTCTTACTCTGTTTCTCTTTCTCTCTCTCTCTCTCTCTCTCTCTCTCTCACTCTCTCTCTCTCTCTCTATCTCTTCTTCCTTCACTCTCTTGCTTATGGCAGCCACCCTTGCGTTTTCTCTTGCAGCGGCGGCTGCAGCCGCTCAGGGTCCCCGCCTCATAGCGGCCCCTACAGGTCAGGTGCTGCCTCCCCCGGCACTCCGGCCCCCAACGCCAGCTGGCGCACCCATCATGAACATCATCCGGCCCACTCAGATGGCCGCCATGCTTCCCAATGGCACCCCAACTCTGGTGCCTCCGACACCGGATGGCGGGATTATCTACACCACCCCGTACGACTACCCTTATGCCCTGGCACCCACCTCCCTGCTGGAGTACCCCATCGAGCACAGTGGGGTTCTAGGTAAGAGACCCTGGGGAAGCATGGGTGCAGCGGGTGTGGCAGCGACCGCCTTTAGCCAGCCCGGACAGGAGGGCAGCTTATTTTACCCCGGAGCTGGGGTGCTGGACACGGCTTCCATGAGCCACAGTCAGGACTTGTTGAAAGGTAAATATGTGGTGTCCACCTGAGGAGCGATACAAGCAGACAAACAGGGTGGAGGTGCTGGTGAAACTGTTGGTGAAGGGATGACCAGCTGTGTGGCTGACATGGACGCTGTAATAAAAAGGGCAAAGGGGGACAGGCGTCATCTTGTTAGGGCTATGCTCCTGGAACCTTCTTTATGATTTATTGTCTAAGTGAGGTTGTTTTACTATTTTAGTTCTTCTGTCACCAAACTGTTATGCTCTCAGGTTTACATAGCCTCTGTTCAGCAAGGTTTATATAGGAGGACTTGCCTCAGTCTGAAATTAGGCACGCTGACAGAGACACGCTCACATACAAACGCAGCCTGCTCTCTAGCCCTTTCATGCACTGGCCCAGAGGCATATTCAGGCTGGCGGCAGATCCCCTTGGATTTCTGCAGCTTTTGAAATCATTTCTCTGTGCTGTTCTCTGCAGGCAGGCCTTGATGCCTGTAGAAAGTCCCCCTCTCATTCCCGCTGGGGATGTTCATTAAATTCCTCCAGTCTTCGCTTTTTTTTTCCTCCCCTCTCTCCATTGTCGTAGCTTCACCCCTCTTGAACTTCAGCTCTGTGCTAATACCTGACATTCCCCTTAGTTTCTGTGTCACAAGTATAGTTCGATACAAGGGCCTATATTATTTTCATTCTCAGCTGTACTTTAAGCCCAACAAATACACTACCAAAGCGAAAACTGAACACATTGAAGAAATAATTGAGTCTGATGTAAGGCCATATGTTGTATTGAAGCTATATTTATCAAATGCAAATCAGTTTCCCATATTCAGACGTAAGACCTTTTTTTTCAGTGGGTGTTCCTGCTTTAATTTGTGTGGTACACCTCAGGTTTTGTCCATGGCATCATGAGGCAGCATCAGACACAAGTGTGATTCCACCTGACCTGTTGTGTTTGAGGAGCCTCTGGGAGTCATGTGTAGAACAGGCAGGGGCGACTGACTGGCTTTTCTCTCTTTAACTCACAGGGTTACACCAGCTTAGTGCATTTTATTTACTCACGCTATTGATCGGTGCCTTCAGCTACATAGGGCCCTGTGGAACACACACACTCGTGCACACAAACACACACACACATACACATACACACACACACTCACACACACAAATGCCTTGGCTCTGCTCTCTTTGCTACTGTATCTAGCCAGCATAGGCTTTAGTTGAGTATAAGGAAACGTCAGGCCATCTGCTGCTTCAGAGTGGTGTAGGTGGCTCTGTAGTCATCAGCCAAAACTGTGAATTCAGAATCACTTTTTCCTTGACAAGTCAAGCCTTTAAAATTTTAGAACTTTCCTCATACTCTCCAGCTTCCTCAAGGAGGGCTTGATTTTCATTTTCTCCTCTTCCCGCAGTAAGTGCATAGCCAGCTTTCGCACCCAGGATGTTGTCAGGGTGACCCATCTTGGAGGTCCAATAGGCTACCATTAGCCAATGAAGGTTACAGACACAAATCTCTTTAAAGGCTCTTACTGTAATGAAGAGAGGAAAAATGCTCTCCAAAGTATCTGGCTGCACACCAGCAGAGAGAGACTGTCGTTTCTGGCAGCAAAAGTAAATCTAAAATATTGACACAGATGCATAAAAGCAGCAGAGAGATGACCTCCAGAGTGCTAAAATGGCATCTTGTTTTGCTGACTTTTTTTTTTTTTTTTAACTTTAGGGCCATTACATTAGGGCTTCACTGCTTCTCCCTCTTTTTATGATACTGCCATAGCCCTCAAGATCTCAGTTTTTTTCACCACAAAACCTGAACATACTGTGGCACACAGATCAGTTTGTTTGTGACATGTATGCTCACCCAGGGAGAAATTACACGTAGTGGGGAGAAGAAATCAGCTGTGGCAAATTTAGGAGGAAAATGACAACCTCTGCTGCCAGTGAGCAGATTGACTTGGAGAGAAATGGTGAAAGAGGAAATGAAAGTGGGAAGAGGGAGAGGCAGGTGGTGTCTGCCACTATTCAATTACCATCAGCGCTCTATTGGATTTCCCCACCTTTCAAAATAAAGAGACAAATTTCTCTCAATCCCCCTCTGGATCCCATAGGAGGAATCACATTATTTTTCCAGACAGCCCAAGAGCCTGTACCCCCTGCCCGCCCTTCAAAGAGTCCTCCATATAACTTTGAGCACTGTGGAATTTTATTACCTAAGTTATGCATTTATAAATACCAAGTAAAACTCCAAAAAGTTGTATTATTTTTATTTTATTGCAATTTTTGTAGGCGGAAAATGATCTCTGTATGGTGTCTATATGTATTATATTCTGTATTATGTTATTCTATGTATCGTATTATCTGAGCATTATAAATGATACGGTTAAAAATGTGAATGTGATTACTGTAAAAGATGACTGTTTTTCTCCCTCAAAGTGAATGGTTTCTAACCTTGTGGACCTGTTACAATCTAGGTGCAATGGCTTCTAAAGTGAGACGGCATGACACGCGGGTCCATCCTTACCAAAGGATTGTGACCGCTGACAGAGGTCAGTTTAGTCTCTAAGCTACACTCTGCTGTTGACTTATGCATTGCAGTGATTATTATGCCTATTATGCCTTGATGCCTTAGTTGGGAATTTGTACATCGTCTATAGTGTATTTTTTTGTTAATTATTTTTCACCACCGCCTTCCCTCCCCTATACATCCACACACCAGCTAAATGGTTGACTGTGGTATGCACATTTTGTTTACATTCAGTACTTATATACATAGAGTACATATATATATATATATCTTTATATATATTTTGAAGCTCAGGCAAAAGTGATGTTACCATCTTTTGGTTTACGCAGCTGTGAACCCAGGATTGGTAGTACTTGGCAGGCAGTGTTTAAGGTGTTCAGTGACATTCCTCTGATGCGAGATTAGAGCCTAAAACGGGCCAGGCTTGTTCCCATACATGATTTATCTCCTCAGCTCATAAGGAGCAGCGAGGAGAAGCAGCTCTATACTGTAACCGCTATCGAAGAGACCTAGTAGGCAGGAGACTAGTAGCCGTGCTGCTGCCAGACACCATTTCTCATTGGAATTTAATTTTATTTTGGATTTTATTTTTTTATGGAAGACAGACACACGCACAGACATAAGCTGAAGTAGCTTGCATTATCTCCAGTGTATTAAAAATACTGAAATAAAGCTAAAATACACTTTTAATATTTCAGTTGTACATGAGGTACTGTCATTTTATATATGAGCATTTTATATCAAATGTATTTATGGTTCTTGTGTGTATATATATACATAAATATATATATACATATAAAATATACTGATAAATAAAGAGAAAGAATCGGAAAACATCGATTCATCTATTCATTGCACATATAACACTAGTCTCTGTTACCCATCACATAACTTTAGTTATTGTAAGTCTCCTTACCACTAATCACACTGTTTGTAACTTGCATTCCAACTTGAAAGAAACTAAAACACTAGATTTTTGTTCTATTTTGTTTGTCTGTTTGACCTCTCCTTGCTTCTGTTTGTTGGTTCTGGGGGCAATAGAGCGCTTTGATTAAAACCACCGAGCTACCTGATTCAGGGTGGGGGCTTAGTAGTTGGGATCATGATGTAACAACGTCATGATTATAACCAGATTAGCTGGGTTTATCTCATATTGGCGGGGAAATTAGGGTGGGTGGGGCAACATGAGATTGCATTCATTTTATTGTTAAAATGATGTCATTCCAGTCTCTTCTTGCTGACACTAATATCCTTTCTATCTTTTTTTTCTGTTTGTTTTGTTTTTGTTTCTAACCACCTAGCCGCCACCGGCAACTAACACATGACCTTCTGACCTCTGAACTCTTCACCCAATGACGAGCCGCCCCAAGCCTGCCTGCTGATCAGTTAACTGGTAATTGCCTTTTGCTTGCCTCTCGGACGCAAGTGAGAGAGAGAGAGAGAGGCGCCTGCCCGTACAGTTACCCTAACATGTTTTGACAAAAAAAAAAAAGAAACGAACACAGAATCTTCATAGAAACACAACAAAAACCCCAAAAGTTGTGTAATATTCATTTTTTTCCCTCTGTTCATTGAGTTCAATTCCCATTCTTTCTCTTTCTTTTTCCTCATGAATCATATTGTGGGTGGATGTGTTATTACTCATAAATCTGCACTGAATTATATAGCAATAAAGACCCCACCCCACCCTGCCCGCCCCCAAACCCCATCAATCTCCTTTGGCTATTGGTGATCTCACCAATATGAATCAAACAAAACGCAATTAAATCCAAACCATTTGGTCTCATAGTGATGATGTAAGCCCCCTTAAAAGTTCCCCCTCCCAAAAATACCTAAGAATCCCAACCTACTCCCACCCTGCTCTAACACCCAAATATCGGGAGAGAAAAAGAAATGGAAGGAAAGAGAACGTACACTCACACCAACTTGTTTAATTTCTGTCATTTTCACATGTAGTGCAGTTGTTAAGCTCTAAGACGTAATTACGAGCTGACACATTCTGGGTGTGCCCCTCAAAACGGCTTTCTGTCTGTTTTTAAAAGCATGGCTGAATTGATTGCAAATGGAGCTTTTTTTATGATTTCTGTGTTTTTGTTCTGTTTTCCTTTTTTTTTTTTTCCATTTTGAGTCATTTTTCTCCACTTGATTTTTGGTGTCTCTGTTGTTCACATTTGACTAATTAACTTTGCTCAGAAGGAGTAGCCAAAAAAAAAAGGCAGGTGGTTAAGTCTGGAAAAACACAATCTGATGTTTTGAGCAGGTAGCTGAAACTAGGAATGCTCACGACCGAATGGGATGGTTACAATTTGGGATGAAGGGTCTGTGTGTTTTTTTTTTTTTTTTTTTTTTTTGTTTTGTTTTGTTTGTTTTTTTTTTAATTCATGCTGTTAATGAAAGTAGGATGTGTTGCGGTTTAGGGGACATTGGAACAGTGCATATAGCCTACTAGCTACTGACCATTATTGTACCCCCATCCACACTACATCCATTATACAGTGCCTGATGTATTTAGAAAAAATATCTCAATGAATTAGCTGAGCTGTGATCTAAAAGACAAAAAAAAGTATTAAGTGTGCGTATTTAGCCAAAGGGTTTCCCAATGAGTTATATATCTATAATTGTGTATCTATCTCGCAGAGGGCTCTCTTCATGATTTTAGAGTTTGGAAGGGTGTGAATTTGTGGTGCCTGCCTTCAGCTGGAATTGACAGCCAGTCAGTTAGATGATTATCCTCCCATTAATGGTCTAGTTTGTTGTGAAGAGATGAACACAGGCAGTTAACACTAAACAAAGATGCTACTCAATTACAGTACATTGCTGGGGGGGGAGGGGGTCTCTGAAGTTTTGTACATAAACACTTTTGTCTCTTTTTAATATCTGCCTTCTATTTTGAGTTGTTTCATCCACAACCGCATTGCCAAAACAATATTTATGTTGTTGTTTTTCTTTTCTTTTTACATCTCAACATTTGGCCAATTTGTTTCTGTGCTGTTTTTTTTTTTTATTATTATTTTTATTTTTATTTTTAACTCAGTTAAAAATATATAGTAATTGGGACATCAGGTTGGCCAATATGAGTCACCCTGCATATAAAAAAATGATTTGCATTTTAATTGTTTTAGTATTAAACCGTTTTCTTTTTAACTCTTGGCAAATCCCCCGAAAAGCTCATCCACAATGTGTCACACCTCCCTGTGATCGTAGTCTCACTCCTGAGCCCATGATCTTTTGTTTAACTCTTTCTCAAGAAAAAAATAGGATGTGAAAGCCATGCCTGCCTGTTCAAATTGCTTTATACATACCTGTTAAATATATAAATATATATATAAATATATAAAAATGTAGATACCTGTCATTGCATATACAAATACAGAAGAGAACAAAATTAGATAATTTTACAGGGTGCTGGAGAAGAGAAAAAAATCTATTTTTGGCAATTTTAGCTTTTTATACTTAACTTGCAGTTACAAAATATGGTTACAAAAAAAAAAAAAAAAAAAAAGTTTAAAACAGTGTAATGGAAACCAGAAAAAAGAACGGGTGAGGAAAAATGCTGTTACTTTGGATATTATTGGCTAGGAAAATTAAGACCAAAACAGTCAAACCCCCTAGGGAAGTTGCAAGAACTTGGTTTTCGAGAGCAGTGAGATAGACACCCCGAGAGGTTAAAAGGATAAAATCAAAAAGTGCCTTATCAACAGTCGTTTCTGTTTTCTGAGTATTGCGATTATGTTCAATAATATCCAGCACCAACCAAGATGGCGCAGAGAGGAATGGCTAGTGTTACACGCTCTAAAGAGGTGAGCAGGGTAGCTCCCACCATGTCGTGGCGCTGCCAAAGTTATTCTATGCAAAAAGAATAGCAGTCGTTTGACCAGCTAAATATGTGCCATGGTTTGTCTTCCTGATTTTATTTTTTATTTTTATTTTTTTAATTTCCTCTCCTTGTTGACCCTTTACTCTGCCATATGAGCAAATTTTGTTCTCTTTTATTTTTATTTGAATGATTATATGAATTATTGTCTTGATTTTTGGTGACTGTGACAAACGCTTCCAAGAACAAATTGAACTGCCAATAGCAATGCAGTATTGTCTGCCAGGACATGTTTTGATCATGAGCTGAGAAAAATACATCAAAATTTGAGGAAACTGATCAGAAAGGGTATTGGCAGAATGCCTCCGTTTGTTTCAACAGCTGCAAACTGAAGCTGCATCCAGTCCATGCCAGTGTCTCCCCATGTCATTTTGACACTGAAGCCAACTATTAATATAATCATAAGATTATCACCAACATCGAGCTGCTGGATATTGAAACAAGCCCCGAGCATCTCTATTTCACAGCCAAATAGTTTTCAGTTATTGAAACAACTGACAGTTTATCGCCGGAAGGTAAAACAAACTCTTTAAGATCAAATTGAGGAATTCTTAAATCCTGATACCGCCCTCGGCAGTGTGTTCTTCTATTCATAGATCCTCCATCATGCTGTTACACCGAAAGGTCAATGAATTTTTTTTTTTTTTTTCAGTGTTATTATTATGAACTCTTTCTTTAAAATGAAATGCAATATTAAAGTGGAGCAAGAGATGGCAATTCAGCATTTGACAGTATTAAGAAAATTCCCTCTGCAATGTTACAACTTGCTGTGTCATTGTAAAAGGCTGGATAAGTCCATCAGGTGAAAGGTGAACTCTATACCTACCGTATTCTCTCTGGCCTGCCTACTACATGTATGATAATGTAATTAACAGCCATTGTTACAGGTTTATAATGTATTTTTCTAATCTCATTTTATATGTATATTAATCATGTTTCTGACTGCTTTATTTTTCTTTTCTTTTTTTGATGAAACTCACTGCGATTTTTTTTTTTTTTTAAACGCCCCTCTCTTTCTCCTCCCCCCCTCCCACAACCCCTCTCTCTTACATCTTGAAAACTGTCTCTCTTGTGGGGAGTGTTGCCTTTCCTAGTTACATTTTGTTTTGTTTTCTTGCCAATTCCTAGCTTGTTTAACTCATTAGCAACTTTATTAGTTTCCTTGTCATAAGTATTTTTACATGCTTGCATTTAGTTTTCATGGTGTATGCTGTTATTTTTCTTATTAACCTCTTGGCATTTATTTTAATAAAACATTCTTAGTAAGAATTTTACTAACTTGCTGATATTTTTGTCTTGTGTTTTTAACCAGTTTCATGAATGTACTACCTTGGTCTGGTTCACGGACTAACACGATTAAAACTGGTGTCTGGCCACCATCACTTACACTGACTGATTGACACACAAACACACACACACACACACTCCTAGTTGCTGTACACGCACACACGCAGAAACACTCATTAAACATGCTCAATAAACATCCACACAGCCTAACTGGAAACTGCACGAGTTGATATCCGTCCCTCACGCCCGCTCACGCACTCTCACCTTTGTGCTGGAAAAATCTGCTGACACTCTTCATACCCCAACCCCCTACTCGCCCCCCCCCCCACCCCCACCCCCCCCACACCGCTGCTGTGTCTCGTCTGTGTCAGTGACAACTCTCTTGTCGGTTGTCCTGTCCTCCTGTGTCACTGAACCTGTGAGACAGCAGGCAGTCGCTGCACTGGGATTACAAAAAGTGCCGCGTTATTTGAGGTGACCGGTTAACTTTTGGGCCAGTTGTCCTCTCTTCGGTGAAACACGCTCAGATTAAAAAAAAAAAGAGAGAGATTTGTCACAACTGTGCAGCAGCGCACCAGCATGCATGGGCTACTTCTCATTGGATCCAAATGAAGCCTAATCCTGAGATAAAACTCCATTTTCCCCACTCTTGTCTCAAACCATTATTTTAGCGCAGGACATAGTCTTAATCTGTGCTACTGGGAGTGCCCCCGTGCAGAAACACAGCACATTAGTCATCTCAAAAGGATTAAATCCAACTGCGGATCATGTCGAGCAGAACCTCTCATCACCACACATTACAGACGTAGCGAGCTGTTTGCAACGACACACACACTTGGGACAAATTTATAGATGACAGTTGTGTGATAGTCTAAAGCTGTCCCCAATCTCTTTTATACATTACTGACATCCGATGCTTCCATGGCTTGTTATGCCTGGGTAGCGAGCGGTACAGTTATCACCAGCTGTTGTCTGTTTGGTGAACGCTTCCCCCCGCTCAGCTCGTGGGCTTATTATTGATATAATGGCTAATACCGAGCCGTTTGGGAGCACCCGTAATGCTTAGAAACACACCACAGCAATACGAATTACTTTGGGATCAAATCAAACTGTTTCTTTCCAGTGTAAAATGTTGATGCGGCATTAAGCTAGCTAGTATTTATTGTTGTTTTTTTTGGGAGTTTTGTCTGAAACACTGCCAGTGTGTGTTGCTCATTCTACTACAGTGTCAGTGCACTTGTCCTTGGGTTCATTCAGCTCTTTTTCTCTCTATTCTGCTTTCTTCCTCCCCCACTAATTCAAGGTATTGACACTGACACACAAGCAAAAGATTAACTTCATTAATATCTTTTTTATTATTATTACTTTAACCCACTGAGTGATGCCTCCAGGTGTTTTTTTTTTTTTTTTTTTTTTTTTTTTTTTAACTTTCAAAGTATCTGCACAACAAAAACAACTTGGCCTTAACCGTTCTAATTCTCCTCATGTCTCAGCAAGCAAACAAGGATTAAAGTGTCTAACATCTATCTTAACATTCTCTCCTCTCCGAAATTAACATTTTGTTTCTTTGATCTGAAAACGGGTGGTTTCTCCTGTTACACCTGCTTGTACACCAGCAAACTAGAGAGAGCTATTGGATTACTGGCAGCCGGCCAAAAACATTTTTCTCCTCTATTTATAACTATGCTTTTATATGTTTGGTTTTCTCAACCATAAGCTGTTTCTGTTCGTGTAGGGTCGGCTTTTCTTGCTTTTGATTGGCCTCCTCTGCGCCGAACAGGAGAACTTGAGCTAAAATCCGTCCGTTAACAGCAGATATATTTATGCTGTCACCAGCCGAAGTTTTTTTTTTTTTTGCCTTTTTTTTTTTGCCTTTTTATGTCAAAGAGGTTTTCAATGGCTCGCCTCAAAAAATTGAGCTGATGAAAAAGAGAGTACGCGGCAAGATTCTCTCCAGAGCACAATGCATTACAAACACTGCCGAAAATATTGCATATGTGAGTGACAAGTGCCTTTTGTGAGATTGGAAAATTATATATTTTTGTACTTTATCGTTCAGGTGCCAATTTTCTGTCTCCCTTTCTCTCGCCCAAAGCTTTTTTTCTTCCCTCTCTGTTTTTTTTTCTTACTAAAGAACTAAATATCCATGCTTTCTGAGAGCACAATGTACATATGCCTAAATATTTTTGTCCTTTTGAACTGGAAAAATTCGACCAACAATGGTCATGTTTATTTCCTCCCATTAAACTTTGGATTAATGGGTCTTCCTCCAGATTTTGTTTTTTATTTTTATTTTATTTTTTTATTTTTTTGGATCGGACCACATGACCCATCTCTGGCCACGTTCTCAGTGCCTTTCCAAACGTAACGCAGGACACTCAGCGTATTTATCTACTAACTACTTCACCTGTTACTGTCAATTCTACTCTCTTTTTCCTTTATTTTTAATCGTTTTTTGTTTGTTTTGTTTATTTTTTTTAATAAACATTCCTCAAATGAGCTAAACGGCAGGTTTACCAATCAGTATTGGTCTCAGTGATGTAGCACTCAGGTGGTTAAAAGGCAAATGCTACCAAAAGACAGAATGAGAAATTTTAGCCCCACTGGATTTTTGTGTGTTTTTTTCTGTGATAAATATGCATTAGAAGTATAATAAAAGAATATAAAAACCTCTTTTTTTCCCCCGAAGTTATACTAGTATGATATATACTGTAAGTTTTTCATCCATATAGTGGTGCACTAAAATCTGTGAGTTTTTTTTTTTTTTTTTTTCTTTGTGGGGTTGTAAGTTTTTATGTGAAGTAGTCTTTATTTTGTTTTGTGTTACCTTGTTTTTATAGAGGATTAGACTAAGAATCTTGAATAGGGTGTAAAACATGTAATGGCAGTTTGTTGCTCACACCAAAAAGAAAAGAAAATGTCATGTGTGCAATAAAGATCCATATTTACAAGCTTCACTCTGACTGCTCTACCTGGATTGGTCCTTGCCTCTGCCCCATGCTTCTTTATCGATGACATCATGTCTGTGGATTTGCCGTGACGTTGCAGATTTTAAAGGTAGGTGCCTCACATTTGCAGAAAATAAAATGTGGATGTTCAGCACTGGCAAAATGAGTGCATAAGCTCTCAAAGTGAGAGCAAGCCCTCCTGGATTTTAGTGTGGACTCGGTAAAACGCTGGAAATGCTGACCTGTAAGGGTCACAGCTAAAGCGTTCTCTCTGGAGACGGTATTTTGTGGTCAAATCTTTTTCCTGGCTGAAGTCATTTTGATGTTTAAACTGGCACCGCCTCGCTGCAAGTCAAAGAACAACTGGAACAAAACAGTATTTTCCTCTAAAACTGCACTGCAGAGTGACACTAATGTGGCAGAGATATGGGTGAGGTACCCATCAAGAGCTTGCATCTGCAGGTTAAAAATTGGCACATCTACACCAACACTCATTTAGAAATACTGATTAATTCTAATAAAGTCTGATTATACAGTTGCCTTGCATAAATATTCACCCCCCTTGGACTGCTCCACATTTTGCAGCGTTACAACCTGAAATTCAAATAGACTATCAGGCTTTTTACCATTTGATTAAGAGAACATCCACAGTGCTTTGAAGGTGCACAATACATTTTGTTGTGATACAAGCAATAATTAAAACAAAAAGCAGACATTTCCACCCCAAGGCAACACTTTGGTAGAACCACTTTTCACTGCAATTGCAGCAGCAAGTCTTTCGGGGGATGTCTCTAGCCGCTTTGCACACCTACAGTCTGCAATTTGTACCCATTCTCCATGGCAAAAGGGTTCAAGCTCAGTCAGATTGGATGGAGACTGTCTGTGAAAAGTAGTTTTCAAGTTTCACCACAGATTCTCGGCTGGATTGGGGTCTAGGTTTTGACTGGGCCATTCCATTCCTGCCTAAAACCGTTCCAGTGTAGCTCTGGCCGTCTGCTCAGGGTCATTGTCCTGCTGGAAGGTGAGCCGTCGCCCCAGTCTCAAGTCTCCTGCAGACTGGAACAGGTTTTCTTCAAGAGTATTTGCCTCCATCCATCTTGACCTTGACAAGACAGAAAGCCCAAAAAAAAAAAAAATTGTTTGGAGTCTGCAACAACCCAGGTACTCTGGTCAGATGAGATCAAAACTGAACCCCAACACAACACACCCCTTGTTCTTACTGCCACAAACAACCCATCACAGAGGTCAGCCAGCTGGTTAAAAGCTAAGGTTCCCAAACTTTTTCAGCTCAAGAACCATCAAAATACATGCACAATAAACCATCGACCTGAAGGAATCCCACCTGAAAACATTGTTGTAGTTGGGTTGGGAGGTAACAACTCCATCAAAACTATGATCAGACTGGGGTTGCTATATGTAAAAATGCAAAATCTGAACATTTGATTATTCTAACTCCCAGAAAATGTCATAAAAAGTTAACCAATTCTTCCGCCAACCCCCCCCTCGAGGACCTCCGGTGGTCCCAGGACGCCAGTTTGAAAAACCACTGGTTTAAAGAATAAGAAATTGCTGTGTGAACCTGGCCATGGCGTGAAACAGAATTCACAAGCTGCAGCTGAGATAAATGGATTCTGCACGGGGAAAAAAACCTCTGGATCAAGCCGAGCTGACTGCAACCTGCCACCTGATGGGTAATTATCACTTCCCTGTCAAACTGATTACTCAGCGCCGCAGTTCCACCTCATTGACACCAGCGTATGATACAACTCCTATGGGGTGCATGATAACTTGACCTGGTAGAAGGTGAAGCGGGCCAGCTGTTGTCGCCGTGTGAATGCGGTGTGGTGGCGTCATTAAATCATGTACAGGAGCGGTATGGCTCCGCGGTCTCTTTCGCAGTTTCAAATGTAAGTAATTATCAGCAGCAGTGGGACGCCGGTTCCTTTAACATTGATCAGATACAGTAACAAAGATAGCACACTCTGAATTTCAAGTGGACATCTCCTTTGAGTCCAAAGTGGCAACTCCGCGGGGAAAATCACAGTAACACAGACAAATTTCTCTCTCTTTCTGCGTCTCGTTCTCTCTCTCGCTGAAGGACGGAGCTGCTGAATAGGACAGTGGGGAGTAACGGTTCACAAGGGGGCCTCTGGAAGTGACTTTAATGTCATGCAGGAAGCGAGGAGCGAAAAAGAGTGTGTGGGGGAGTTGGGGGGGAGGTTGTGGAGAGGAGGAGGATGGTGGCTTTGGCCCCCGGGAAGATGCATCAAAGGAGCATTTGTCGCAGAGACCAGCTGGGAGTCTAATCAGAGAAAGAGAGAACTGAAGTTGTGCGCAGAAAGGGGTGTGTGTGTGTGTGTGTGTGTGTGTGCGTGTGTGTGTTTTGGGGGTGGGAGGGTGTAGAGTGGAAGGGTTGCATCAGTAGTGACAGATGAACCAGCTTCCTGTGGAATGAATATAGGGCATTCATCAGAGTGCAGCTGTTTCTCTCTCTCTCTCTCTCTCTCTCTCTCTTTCTCCGTGTGTGTGTGTGTGTGTGTGTGTGTGTGGGAGAGAGAGCGAGTTGTTTTAGAGCGCGCAGTTGTTGCAGGTTTCAACCTCAGACTGATGAATGAAACTCTATAGTTCTTTGGGCACCTGTGCCAAGTGACACAATCCAGCAGCTGGATTTGTGCGTTTGTGTCTAGTTACGTGTGTGTGTGTGTGTGTGTGTGTGAGAGAGAGAGAGAGAGACAAAGAGACGGAGACAGCACAGGAAAAGGCAGGAGTTTTATTTTTAAAAATTCACATTCATAACAAGGGTTTCCTTTTGCCGCGAGTGTGAGAGAATCTCTCGTTCAGGAATCAATCAAGTGTCACATTAAACTGCACAACTGAGCAACAGCATGTAAGAGGTTTCATTTCCAAACCCGATTATATCCATTAAAAACTTTCTCACTTGGGATTTATCCGTCAGTTATTCAAAAACGCAGACCATTACCAAAAAAAAAAAAAAAAAAAAAACGCAGACCATTACCATCCTCAAAAGAAATGATGATTAAAATAATGAAATCTTCAAACACGTGTTTTAAGTTAAACTGCAACCCATAATATCACTCATAACTGCAATCATTTTATTATAGCACGTGAAGCTGTTTCTCATGTTGCATATCTCATCATAGCACATGCATACATACACACACACACACTCACACAAAAACTGATCAAAAACACTGACATCAGTGTGTTTGGCCTAAAACAGCTTCTTCAGGTAAACAAATTTACTGTAAAGCCTTCAACATTAATATAATGTAGCGTCCACCCCAGCAGCTAGTTAAGTCATTTTTGTTGATATGTGCCATATGTGAAACATTTTGGCAAATCCTATAACTGTGTGCCGTGACTCAAGCTGAATACTGTTAGCTGGTAGCGTCTCTGTTGCTAGGCTGTTACAGATCCATGAAAATAGTGTGGGCAGGAAGTTATTTTCAGACCATATCGCTCCTTAATTTAATTATTAACTTTTTTTTTTTTTTTTTTTTTTTTTTTTTTTTTTTTTTTTTAAAGTACCGTGGCATTAAATGCAATCATGCACTCTGAGGTGATCAGATATGGAGGCGACACCTTGGCGTGGTCGTTTACAGCGGTGGCGTCCATTTCTAATCACAGAATTGCGGGTCATTTTCGTTGACTTTTTGCTTGTCCGTCTTTTTTGAGCAGGGCAAACGCCGGATATCTCCAACGACTAACCATTCAATTATTCATGTCAGTTCAACATGGGCAACGTGATAAATGTCCCTGGCCGGGATGGTTTTCTGGCCTGTGTGCGGCTTCGGTGTTGAGTGATCCAGACAGGTGTGAATACTGCAGGCCTGCTGTGCCACCTAATGCTGACAGAGATTTTCTAACAGGTGTGTGTGCATGTGTGTGTGTGTTGATGTCCTGTCTGTCCCTCACCGCGGTGGTAATCAAAACCAATTGGGACATATGGTGCATTCCCGTCATGTTGAATTTACCATGAATATGACCCGCAGTCAGGGAATTAAAAAAAAAAAAAAAAAATCTCCCACATCTCCCAGTTGGTGTCACGAATTGCAAAAATGTTTCAACACAGGTGGCGACACACTGCGGCGAATCCGTCGGCACCCATCCGTCGACATTCAGAGAAAACAGTAATCCAATCAGCTAATGTCCGCTGCAGTTCATTTATCGCCATTAAAGCCACAATATGAAAGTTTAAGCCATTATAAAGGGGGCGAACTGTTTGTTTAGTCGAATCCTCCTCCTCCTCCTCCTCCTCTGGGAAAATTCACACCACAGCACTTGTCACTTGTCTGGACTGTCTGCCTAACAGTGTCATTTACCTCCAGCTGAAGACACAGGGACTCACAAAACCACCACAGGTGTTCAAGAAGGACATGGCAAACAATGCAATTAAAATGATTTCCACTGAGCGCCTTGCAGTTCAATTTAACCTGTGAAAATCCAACTGCTCTCCATTGCCAGCTTGTTTCAAACAGACCGAATTCTGTGAGGAAAATATGGCACAGATAACTTGCTAATGCCTATACAGTGAGCTCTGCAAACTAGCAGGCATCCTACCAAACAGTGAGGCGGCATACAATTAAAGGCAGCTCGCCATCGCCTCTCGGCCCTCTCATTTCCATCAAAAGGCGCCAACATGGAAAAGAAATAGCGGTGTGCTGTCTTGAGCGCATGAAGCTTCCCTTGCACTTCACTTCTCAGCGCTTTCTGCTATCGGAGCTGCTGATGTGACCTCGCTGTGCGGAGGCCGTGCAGCTGCAACCCGGCTCACCTGTGCCTCAGACGCCGAGACCTTCAGCGTTGTTGACTTGTTGAAGTGGCAACTCAAACAGCTGCAGGCGCCGCAGTAGACGGGAGAGAATCGCATGTCTGCTGGAGTGAAAATGTCGGAGACAAATACATTATTTACGCGTTGACATTTGAAAGTCAAATGTAATGAGGGGGAGACCGGCGTTGGTTGTCACACGTTTTATTCTCACGTGAATCGCTCATCATCAGCACATCAAACAAAAGTCATTCTTGCACTGTGTTGAAATGGGGTATCCCTCTCATTCTTATAACGTACTTATAGTTATTAAGCATCAACACTCTGACACATTGTGAAAACACCATCACAGGGTTAATTGGTTAATTTAAAAAATTAATAAAAAGAATTTGCACCTTGTTAGTTTTTGAAGCCAGAGACGTCAAACTGAAAATGAACAGATCTTTTTCATTGTAATATGATGTTGTCATTGCTGTTGTTTGGCATTGTTTTTGTTTGTTTATTTGTTTGTCTATTTGCTTGATTTGTCTTTTATTTATTTTTTCCCTTTCCACTACGTCTTGTTAACAGTATCACCAATAAAAAAAAAGAAAAAAAAAAAAGAAAATGAACAGAACCCCCATCTCTATTACAGTATATTCATCAAGGCCCATTTGTTTAAGCCATGAATGTGAACCCAGATCATTTGTCCACATTATTTTCTGTAAACAAACAAACAACACCGACATGAAAAATATCTTTTACCGATAAAAATGACCAAATTCTTCCTCACCACAAAATGGCATGACATCACCATGATGAAACAGCGCCCTCTAGTGCGGCTGTGACAGCTGCCCCGGGCCTCCCCCACATGTGTTGACGTGACAGTGGGCTCGCAGCACCCCGCGTGCACGCTGCGGCAGTGGCACGGTGTGTTTCATTCTGGCTGTCCAAAGATTATTTTCCGTGTTGTCCTAGCTAACGTTTATATCTGAGATCGCCTGTGGTTGACAATCGCCTGTGGTTGACAATCGCCAGATGTTGCGAAAGAAACAACAACCCCGACTGTCAAAACACACCCAGGACAGGCATCTTGGCTCTATTTTTTATAGCTCAAAAGAAGCCCTCGCTTTTTTTTTCCCTCCTAAAAATTACAATTAAAACGAGCTTATATGATCGGCCATGCATACATTAATCAAGCCGTGCTTTGCAGTGCAAGCAATTATGTCGTGTTAAATGAATGAGCTATGATGAACCTGATTAGTGCCATCTGTTGCCCCATCACCCCCCATAGAAAATCACCTGTGATCCCGGTGCATGGAGATTTGTCTTTCATCGAACATCAACGTTAGTTTTCCTTCGCGAGGGTGACACACGTCCAAAATAATCAACACTTTGACTCATTCCACGCTTGTGTGTCAAAGCATTTGTTTCTTTACTTCTGTATGAGCCACATCTTTTCAGTCCTTCCTCGTTTCCCCCCAGTCTTTATTGTATATTTTCCTGCATTTTGCCCATTTTGTTGGTGGCATCTTGCCAGTTATCTACTCCAAACTGAGAAGCAATTAAGCTGTTACTTGCCTGATGGAAGTCGGCGCGTCGGGGGAGGGGGTGGTGCGCGGGACTGTGCTTTTACAATTCAGCGCGGAGGGAGCCTGGACAGCAGGTGGAGATGACTGACAGTTCTGCGTGTTATTAAGCAGCTGAGGCACAAACAAGCCCAAAGAAGGCAGGGACAGTTATGAAATAACCCCCAAAACAACTGTAAGCTGTGACTAGCCACATATTTTCCAGCTAATTTCTGCAAAAACAAACCCAGAGACACTGATGATACACCGACGTGGTGAGTATTGTGGTTGATTAATTAGGTTAATAGTGCAAGTTAAGGTTTAACCATTCCACCATACACAGTGGATATCATAATGGTATATTAAAAAAAAAACAAACAAAAAAAAAACATTATGCCTTTCAGCTTTAAAATAAGCAGGGTTGCCTCTGGCTCCCCTGTAATGTGAACCCTGCACATACCTGAGCCTCCAAAGACTGCTCTGTAAGCATGACTCCACACACACAAACACACACACAAACACAGAGCGTATACACACATTCACTCAAACAGCCAGAAATCAACATACCTGCTTCTCTCTCTTTCTGGCTCTGGCAAAGGATTCTTGTTTAGATGCAAGAACAACTTTTAACACTATTTACCTGGGGAAGTGTGTGTGTGTGTGTGTGTGTGTGTGTGTGTGTGTGTGTGTGTGTGTGTGCATTCTTATGCATGTGCAGGTGTGTTTGCGTCACTGTGTTCATTTCAGAACAGCGCAATTTTATTTGTGTGTATGTGTGTGTGTGTGTGTGTGAGTGTGTGTGTGTGTGCTCACCCGGGGAAATGAAAATGCTGACCCAATTTAATACACCTGTGTCTCGCTGCACTCTGGCCCTGCACTCAATCATACGCACTCTCTCTCTCTCAGACACACACACACACACACACACACACACCTCAACCCGACTCTGGTGGAGTACTGCTCTCCACATAATCCAGGAGCACTGCCGTGGCTATAAAGATAAATTCAGCAAACAGAAATGTGCAAGGTGTTTTTTCTCCGTATCAGAATAAGAAAATAAAAGTGCAACATGAAGGAAAACCTCCCCTGATAGGGAGAGTTTCACATTTCACGATGTTGATGATGACAGAATTACAGAGATTATAGATGCACAGGTGCACAACATGTTTTAAAAGTTTAACCCTCCTGTTATGTTCAAATTTACTAACATCCTTTATGTCTGAGGTCAGTTTGACCCCTGCAGTTTAAACCTCTGCAAAATTATTATAATTAAAATTGTTACTAAAGTTTGTGTGTCAAGTACTTTATGTTTCTTTGTTGATGACTTAAACAGCCCTTTAAATAAAACATAACTCCCCCCACCCCCACTTATACATCCAGTATTCCTATTACGTGGCTATGGAAAAATATGCAAATCACCATAAAATCTCACTGATTGACCTAAAATTGGAAAGAAATATATTTTTGGTGTTTTAATGGCTTTATATTATTTCTAAGTACAGATTTTTGCTATTTATAACTGATGCATTACAAAGTGTGTACAGGACATTGAAAACATATCATCATGTCAATTTCATGTTTACCTGGTAGTGCCCATTAGATTACGAACACTCATTAAATATGAAGCAAAAAAAAAAAAAAAATGATGCTAATCATTTATTTAGAGACATTAAACACTGAATAGGGTCAAATTGACTCCAAACATAATAGGAGGGAAAAGAAGAAAGAAAGAAAAGAAGAAGAAAGAAAGAAAGAATAACAATCATCAACAATTCTGTACAATGAGTCATTCTTTGACTTGTTTTGTCATTTAAAAAAAAAAAAATGTATTCAACACTCAATAGTCAAGTGTACATGGAAACAGGACAAAATATATATGAAATATATACTCAGTGTCTTATATTGAGGAAATGTTTGTTTTTCAAATTCATGACAATTAATGACATTGCGAGACAGACAGAGGGAGAGACAGAGAGTTTGCAGACACGAGACAAGATGCTGGCGCTGGAAGTGTTGTGGCTTCCACTCCCGTTGGCGAGCGAGAGAGGCCCGAAGCATTGGCCGAAATGTTGTCTGGACCTAACACACCTACAAAAAGTGCCGATGTTTGTAACAACAAAAATAGAAACAGGCATTAAAAACAGAACGGAAGCAGTCAGCAGCCACACCGACAGAAATACCTGCCCTCAGCCCCAGAGGCTAAATCGCCGACAGGTTCTGCTGCTCTATAGACCCTGATGAGATGCTGTGTGCTGGGTGGCCTCATGCTGAGGACTGAGGCGTTAATGAACTTCCTTCCTTAGCACCCCCCCTCCCCCTCACACACACACACACACACACACACACACTCTCACACAGACATAATCTCATCCACACCCCTGAGGCACAAGTAGATGTCACATTAGCATGGTGCTATCTTTTCTTGAAAATGTGTGTGTGCATGGGTGTGTGTGTGTGTGTTTGTGTGTGTGGGTTCAGTGAGACAAATGACTACATTGTCCCAGGATGTGTACTTCCTGTGTGTGTGTGTAATTAATCTGGGCACGCGGCGGGTGTAAACATTAAGAAGGACAGTTTTTTCTTAGATTAATCTCCCCTTTCAGATCTGCATCCGCACTAAATCTCAGCACACAGCCCTGGCAGGGGACTCATACGCTCAGCACACACACACACACACACACACACAGATTTACTCTACCTCTATGCATATTTTTGTGCAGCGCTACATGCATTTATCTGTATCTGTCTGCACGGTTGCCTGTGCCGCTGCGTCATGGTGGCTCGGAGCAGCTTCATAACCCCGATCATGTCACCCAGCTGCAGCCACAGGCACCGCTCTGGTCTCAAACCTTCCTCTAATATGCAGCCTCTGCATATTAGAGGCCCCAAACCTTCTCATCCACACTCTTTTTTCCATAGATCTGCTGACAAAAAGGGTCAGGGCCTCGCAAAGGCGAGAGCTGCCTGGCATGATTGCGATAAATGCTTTGGTGTCTGTGTTAAATGATTCCAGCTGGAGACTTTTTTTTATTTTTTTATTTTTATCATTGCTTTGCTTAGCTTTGATTTGATTTAATCTGGATCACTTCTATCCATCCTGGGCTATTCTTCAGAGTCCAAATTATTAAAACAACATTTAGTGATACATACTGTATTACTAAATGCAAATATAGTGTGCAGAACTTTTACAGAAGAAAATATACAATCCTAACACAGATGACATAATACTGTACAAGACAGTGTAGTCCAAATCTGCCTAAATGCACAATGACATCATTATGACAATGACATCATCATATATAATTCGCAGTTACACACAACTTGCATAATTAGTATGCTTATTTTTAGTTAGTATACGTATTAAATGATCTTTCACTATACCTAAGGTTCACTTAAATAAATATTCTGCAACCCAACTGCACAATAGGAAAACATTGTGTCTCAAGCTTTCTCCTGGGTCAAACATGATCGGTGGTATTTGCTGCTTGTGTGTTTTCTGCACTGTGAAAGGCTGATGTTGTTGTTTTCTCACTTTGCTTCATTGTTTGGGGTCACACGAGGCGTCACTAATGTACGCGTAGGTGCAAACTCTTAATTACTCGTATCAGGATTCTGTAATGTTATTGTTATTGCATATTAATTCACCATGTAAATTCTGTATATTTTGTAGATTCTGTGTTTCTTGTTACTATCTGCGGTCTTTGAGGTTCCTTTGGAGCTCCAGTTCCCATGGACACAATATGCAATGACAGGTGTTTTGCAGTGGGCCAATCGTGTGGCTCGTTCCCCTCGCTTTCATGCTGCCTTGTTCATCGTCGCCTGTTTATACCTGGAACAGGGTCTCTGACTGACACAGCTAATACAGGCTTTTGCACGGCATTTGAATGTGTGGATGCCTTTTCATAAAAGAAATCCATCACTGCAGCTCCAGCGCCTCCACCGAACCTTTGACCAGATGAACCTTTTTTTTTTTTGTCCACTTGCAAGTGAAAATATTTACTTTACTGTGTCATATATTATTTGGCATTGATGGACTTGGAGGGCTTTGAGAAGTGTTGGGCTGTATTGTGGCCGAAAGGGGAGCTTGCTTTTGCAGATGTTCGGCTGATTTTATTTATTAATATTAGTGTGTGGATAGGGTTGCAGAAGTGTCAGTATGGACCAGCTGCAAAATGTAACCGCACCCTTTGCAATCGCACTATAAAGGCTCGCTGAAACTCAGACTCCATGGCTGCAGGCCTCCTCACACCAGCATCCACCCTCACCTCTGGCCTCCCTGCCTCTCCCCCAGCTGTCCCCCCCTGCCCTTCAGTACAAGCCAAAGCTCCTCCTCCCTCACCCCCTCCCTTTGCCCCTGCCCTGGACTGGTCCATGTCCTCTGATCAAAGACATTAGATCTCTAATTGAAGCTGACAGCCACATCTATTTTGTAGCCTGGAGTAATGCAGCACTGGCGTCACCATTACACACAGCTTAAGGCAGGTGAAACCAAAATCGAGTGGGCAAAAAAAAAAAACAAAAAAAACAAAAGAAGCTGCAATATTACCCGTTTGATGATCACACCGGCACATCTGGGGTCTTCATCAATATGGCAGTAATTGGCACAGGAGGGAGAAATAATTGTGCGGCAATTAGCGAAATGAGAGAATTTGGAGGTTCTTACCCCATGCTGTTTCAGTATTACATGGTGTGGTGCATCATCAGAGAGTGTATGAATTCATTTTGACTTCTTGGTAATAACTAATGATTCCACAGTGTAACCGAGTGCATTACACGCCTGTGACATCTGGGAAATACTCTTTGATTTCAGCGGAGGGAGATAAAGGAGCGCAGTCGGGGAGAGAGACAGGCACAGTAACCGTGATGCAGTCACGCACTTCTGGAGACTTGCTGTTGGCAGCAGAGGGAGGGATGCTGAGAGATGATGTGGGTATACTGAGATGAGGAAATAGGGTTGACAAAGGCGAGGGAGAGGGAGACAGAGGGAGGAAGAGGGAGACACGGTGTCATGATTGCTGGAGGAAAGTCTGGGTTATGTGCACTGAGGGCTGAGGCCACAGAGGACCTTGTACATGTCTGCTCCTATCACAGTCGGCATCTCTTTCTCCTCTCCCTGTCTCTCTCTCTCTCTCGCTGCGTCTCACTTTTTCCCCATATCTGCCTGTCCAGCTCTCTTTACACCCAATTCACTAGAGCCCGCACCGGAGCTCTGCCTCCTCATTGCCCTGTCTCTTGGCAGCATTTCTTTCTCTGATGAAAACAAAAAAACAATGAAAAACATCAACAACAACTGGCTCTTTAAAACATGGCTTGGCTGTCTATGCCTCCAAAAGAGATGTTCCAGTTAACACTTTGAATTCATTCAGCAAGTACAACAGTGCAAAGTATAAACAAACCGGTCTTTGGAGACAGAACTCGCCTCTTTTTGCGAAGGTGAGCATATGGCAAAGTCAGCCTTGTTCACACTGTTTTCCATTCATCCTCATAAAATATAGAGTACTCCCAGTTTCAGAAACTTGACCTCGAGAATACATCACTGAAGGTCTTTAGATGCAGGTTGTTTTGTGCTGTGATTATTCCCTTTGTTTGTTTTTTTGATAAATATGCAAGAAAAGGGCATGACTAAGATGAAAAAGAAATTCTATTGTGTATTTGTGTGATCCTCTTATGATATCAGCCATGTCATTTTATATGGATATTTGGATTAATAACTATGTAATGCTAGCAGGCAAAGGAGGGAGTGGTGCTGCAGCACTGCCAGTTATCTGTACCCTGCAGGTATTCCTTATGTAGATTAATACCTGCCATCTGACAGCGTTGGCAAAGAGACAAAATTTATACAAATGTGAAAAAACAAACACAATTGAGAAGAAAAAAAACAACAACAACAACAAAATTTTGTCAAAACGTGCAAGTGTAAGGAATATTAGCATTACTGAGCTGAACGACATCAAAAGCATCAAAAGCGCAGTTTCCAAGGTCATTCGCAAAATACGAGATACAGCGCTACCACCGCCGATAAACCACAAAACATAAAAGAGTTTAATTAAATGTTTTATGCTAAACTCCTGCTTTAAGTGTCTTTGAACTAAACCGAAAAAAGGAATTATAAATTAAAGATTGAATATATACATAGATAAGCATGCTTCAGCGAATAATGTCTGTCCACTGAGGACTGGGGCGAGTCCAAACGTGCACATGCACATATGGCTGCATGGCATGAAAAAAAAAAAAAACACAAACCACAACAAGCGCCGGTCAGTCCTTGTCCTTGAGCAAAGTTGAGTGCATGCAGTTTACCGACCAATCTGCTTTCTCAATCTAATCCAACCCCCTCACACACACACACACACACACACACACACACACACACACACACACACACATACACACCTCACACACCACTTCCTTCCATCCCACCCGCCCAATTCATGTAGGCCCGGGGCAACTTTTCATTAACATTGTGGTATTACTCCAAACCCATTAAAATAGGCCCCTCCTAATCTAAATCCAATAATTTGTGCACCTCTCCCTCCCTTCATCGGCGTCATGCTTTCCTCTGTCTAACCCAATGCTAAAAGAGAAGATTCATTATCTCTTGTTTGGACAGGGATTATGCTGATCGGGGCGGCTTAAGGCAGCAGATATAAAGACTCTTAATAAAATTCTTCAGCCGTTGCAGCAATGTGCCGTCTAATTTAAAGCAGCCCCCCCCTCACCACCACCACCACCACCACCTGCACAGCACCACCTCCCTCCCCCACCCCCTCCTCGCTCACTCAATCCCTACCTACCTTCTTTTCCACCCCTCTCAGATCATCCGTATTTTCTTTTGTCTTTTGTTACGAAAGCTCGCATTGAAAGGTTGGAGGAGGTCAGGCTCATTGTCATACCGAGTTTCCCGTCGTCGGTATGACACCAGAAGTTCCCTGCTTTTTACTGTTCGGCTCTGCAGTTTCCATTCATTATTCATGCCTGGTATGAAAATGTGCATTTATTTATGTGCGAAAATGTCGATGCCATACACGCAGATGATGCTGAATATTAAACGGCGAGAGGAGTATTAGATTAGTGCGATTTCTCGTGTCATTATTGGAGCTCAAGAGCAGTCGGAGTGCCTTTTAATTGATTTCCATGCGGTGATGCGAAAGACATCACGAGTGCAACATTCAAATGAAGAGGTCACCGAAAAAAGCTTCCATTTTGAAACTATAATAATTACCTAGTCCATCATTCAACATCTTTAAAATATAGAACGCCCGGTCCCTGAAAATTCATCATTTTGTCAACCAAGGACTGAAGTTATATCCTTTTAAAAATACGATAATATAATTTTGAGAAATCAGTCTTGGGCTATTGCTCATTTTGAGAGATCAGCTGTCACTTTTTTCATAAGGTAGATATGCCACTCTGAAAAAAAAAAGAAAGAAAAAAAACCCCTCAATCCTAGTGCTTCAAATTCAAGTGAACTAGGGCCTCCAAGGGTACAGTCAACTCGAGAATTATTGCCTTCCTGAAAATGAGCAAAAACGTCTGTGAATAATTAGCCATGCATACAATGACTCATATTTGGGGCGGCTCTTATATATATGGGAGAACAGGATACCTATTTTAAGAATCATTTTTCAAACGGAAAAGGGATTTATTGAGCAATACCGTTCTTTTCTGCAAAACACAGGTTTCTGAAGTATTGGCACCCTACATTTCCTATTTGCTGAGTCCTCCTGAAGATAACAGCACTGAGCCTCGTCCTGCTCCTCCATGCAGAAAATTTCCAGATCCCTGATATTCTTTGGTTTGCGCTTGTGGTCTGCCTTCTTCAACTCAGACCCAGGTTTTCTCCACACCTTGATTTTATGCTCCTGCAACTACCATTTCCATGTTGATTTTGATGTATGTTTGGGGTCTTTGTCTTATTATTACAGAAAGGTCTACCATTATTCAAGTCTCGTCAATCATGTTTAGGACTAAAAAAAAATGCTAGTGGGATTCATTATGCCGTCAATCTTGAAGGAATACTGCAATGTTTTGGACAAAATACCACTTTTTTCGACTTACCCAGACAAGATGAGACAAGACGTTCGATACCATTTTCACCTCTGTACATCCAGTGGTTCATGTTAGCTTAGCATAAAAACTTGAAGTCTATGGGAGTCGTTAGCCTGGCTCATGAAAAAATAAACCTTACAGCAACTCTGAAGCTGTCTTTACACAATGTATCTGGTGTATTTGAAATATACATCATATGTGTGTGGAATATTTCTACCATGAAACAGAAAATCGTAAAAGGCAGCAATATGGTTTCTTGAGACTGAGATCAATTTTAAAATAAATAATCCTCGCCACTTTGTTCAGTTTTATTTTTATTTTCTTAACTATCCTTTAGGGGTGTAAATAATTCTGACCCCTATGTTTTTGAGAAAAATAATATTACTCATCAAATCATCACCTATCAATGACCTCCACCATTGTTTTTTTTTTTTTTTTAGAATATTTCTTTATTTGAGTGAAAGTAAGGAGTTCCCCCATCAATCTTCACTGTTGTTAATGCAATTTTGTGCTCATCTTCATGAAGGATGCCAATATTTCTTGTGATGACTGTACATTCATTACATGTAAATTAGATTAGGCATGAGAGTCTGCATGGTTTAATTATAGAGCAGCACTTACAGCCACCGAGACGGCAGCTTTGCACATGTTTTCACGGTCTTCAAGCACAGACGCAGCGACGAGTTTGAGGAGAAGCAAAATACTTTGGACAAACAGGCCGGGATGGCTGGAAATGGGCGTGCGGGGCGCAGGGACTGCGCATCCATCCACCTCTTCAGCGGGTTAATGATCATAGACCTCACCTCATCTCCGTCCTTTGCAATTCAAACTCCAGTTCATTTCTCGCTGCAGTTTGTGCGGCGGTGGCAACGGCTTTTATGAAGGTATCTGTCATCTTGATATTGGCGCCATTCGACTTGCGTGCAGCGGGAGTGGTGAAGAGGCAATTCTCTGTGAGCTGAATTGTCTGGGAGAATGGCAGACTGTTAGCTGTGGTGCTTTACAGAAATAAATTAGAGGGTTTTTTCGCCTGGCTTTCTCACATGTGCCGAGAAGACTCCCCCTCCTCACCTTTGTTTACTTGTATGCCACAGTAAATATTTTGCTTCACAGTATAAAGGCAACTGGGCGCTATTGAGTTCGCACAACTTGATGCATCTATTTTCTTTTCCTGGGAACTTAAAATTTAACTAAGTCAGAAAGTATGTCTGCTTTAGTAAGCATGCTGAGGGACTACACACACACACACACACACACACACACATACACAGAGAGAGAGAAAGAGAGAGAGAGAGACAGAAGGTTCACCTGGGAATTACAACACAATTATTTGCGGCTGGCAGTCCAGACACACATACACAAACCTAAACAATGACTTCTGAGTGCTGTGCATGCACACACACACACAGGCACACACACACACACGTACATACACCAACCCCATTAGCATTCATTATGTGGCGGAGGTTTCTGAGGTTACCAGGCAGTGGCCGCTTCAGTCATCATTAATGTTAATTACAGGCGAAAACACAAATTTCTTGTCTCCCAAACCTGGAAAGCATCGGAACACAATATCAAAATCTTTAAAACAAATACATAAAATATGACCTGTTCAGAAGGAGAATCAATATTGCATGTTTGTCTGGAGGAAAGCTGCTGATGCATTTGCTGTGCTGACTTTTCCAATTTCTACATCTGAGATTACCATCGCTTTCGAGTATGCTGCTCATTTTGAAAAACAGAATTTCATTCAGTGGCTGCTGTAGCTGTATGCCCCAAGGCTCTGTGAGAGAGGGGAAAGTGTATTAATGAAATGAGAGACAGAAAGTGTTATTTAAATCATCTCAACAGCATAACATCAGGCCTAACATGGGCTTTCTGCTGCTTTCCAGACATGTTTTTTACACTTCAGCCAAAGCAAACCAGCCTTAACTGAACAAAACATACCTAACCAAACTAAATCATATTACACCAAACCGAACCAAACTGAACCAAACATAATCAAATCAAATCAAGTCAAATTGTGAGAATTGCTAGAAATGTACCAAGCTATGCAACATTAAATAAATCAAATACTATAGCTTAACCATCCCACACCACACCATATACCAAATCAAATCAATCAAATCAAATCAAATCAAATCAAATATTTTAAATCCATATAATCTCAAACAAATCAAACAGCACTGAGACTAAGGATCCTGGTACTAAGTGTTAAAATGGACTCATTGGACTCATTTGGAAAATGCACGGTCCACACTTCTGTGTGCATTCCGTGAGCATGTGTGTGTGTGTGTATGTGTATGTGTGTGTGTGTGCTTCTTGTTGCATGCTGAGGCTGGATCAGCTTCAGAAGCTACCTGTTCTCCCAGAACAATTAAGCCAAGCCTCTTTACAGTATCTCCGCTCCAATTAATTTTAATATTTAAACAGCCACGCAGAGACTTCTGAACCCACTAACACAAGATTAGAGTAAACCCAATTAAATATTGATGGCCATAAATAAACAGTCTAATTTGGAGAGCCGCCATGGTGTGCAGTAAATCAAGGAAAAAATGGTTTCAGCTGAAATGCTATGCTTATTAGCTGTGCAAATGTTGAACTGAGGGGTTGGGAGACAAGGTGAGCGGAAGGACAGAGGAATAATGTGGAAGCATTGAGAGTGAGAGCAACGGCGAGGAAAGAGGGAAAACACACAAGTGTTTCCTCCCTCATTAAATTGAATTTTTATCAGTGCAGGGCTACTTAGGTCTATACATGAATGTTGACTTTCTTCACTAAAATAGCAATCAGGGTTAATCTCCAGGTGGGCTGAAAGTGACATTTTCATATAAATTGCTATCTGTTTTCCTGATTGATATTACACAGAAGTGATGCAGCCTGTACCCACTTCATGAAATAATTATAATGATGATGATAAACTATATTTATATGGCACCTTTAAAAACATAGTTACAAAGTGCTTCATAATAAAAAAAAACAGAACACAGTTTTAAAACAGCAGATGAAAACAAACTAAAATGGCATAAGGCAATTTTTTATGGGTTTAAGTGGATTTTTTTTTTTTTTCCTGATCTACTCAGGCAGGTCGTTCCAAAGTCCAGGAGCTCCATCATCTTCGTGTGTCAGCCTGGAAGCTGGAACAACAAGGAACAACACATCCAAGGATCTCAAGGAGCGGGAATGTTGGAAGGGACACGGGGCAATCAGAGGTCTGACAAATAACTCGGGGCGAGGCCTCTCTGGGCTTTGTAAGTAATCAATAATCAATTCTAAAAGCAACAGGTAGCCAGTGTACGGAAGCCAGGATCAGTGAAATGCGATCATGTCTCCTGGTCCGAGTTAAAATCCTGGCAGCAGGAGTTTTGGATGAGCTCAAGGCGAGAGAGGGATTTTTTTAAAAAATGATGCCAGAGAGCAGGGAATTACAGAGGTCCAATCGACTGGTTACGAAGGTGTGGATGACAGTTTCCAGATTTGAAACGGTCTAATCCTTGAAATGCTTCTGAGATGATGAAAGCAGGATTCAACCATTGATTTAACATGTTTGTCTCAGCTGAGGTTTTGATCCAAAATGACACCAAGATTTCTGCAGTGCTGAACTATTGAATGGGACAGTGAACCCAGACTGCTTGCACTATCTTGACCCGTGATCAAAGATGTGAAAGATGAGTGTTAACCGTTTCCTGGGAACAGCCCTCTGGTGCACAGGAAGTGATGAATTTTCGAGCAATAGCCATCATGGCTGAGGCAGAGAAAAGAGCGCCACCCTTTGAAACTCAAACTGCATCAAAAATCCATGTAAAAAGACGATTTGTATGCTGAGCGACCTGTGGGAACTGGCAATGAAAATGCCACAGCCATGAACACTTGGCAGCAAAGATATAACCAAAATAAAAATAAACAAAACAAATAGTGGAACTCTAATTCTCTCTAATTAGAAAGTCTTTAATTTCTGCAATCCTAGCCTTTCTTTATACCTGCTTTGTGACTTGATTTAATGCACAAGGCTGTAACAATCTGTAAGCAACGTAGATAAAAAAACTTCTGTCTCTGCTAAAGGTTGAATTGTTGTTTTAAAAGAGCTAAAAAAGCACAGGTCTGGCCTCACACTCCAGCCTCATTTACCTGCACGTTTGCTCCGCTCTGCTCTGGTCAGTTTATCACAGAAAAATTCTTTGGAGACCTTCGTACCTACTTTCTTCCTGCCAGCCTCTAGGATAATTTTGTTTTATCTGAGATGAGTGGAAGATGTTACAGAACTTCCAGACAGAAAACAAGCTCTTGACAGGCCGGCCACGTGCACAGCTCTGACTGACAGTGAATCATTCATGGAGCGCAGGAAACATGATGAGAGCTTGATTAAGGACAGGGAGAGAAGGGCTCCGATGTTAAATCAGTCCAGACTGAAGACTGATTGGACAAGAACTTTTACATCCAGAACTTCAGAATAATGAAGGAGTTGAAAAAATCCTACAGACGTTTTTTATTTTTTCCCTCACCACTATCAGTCAGATCGACCTCTGCGACTCATCCTCAAAGCACTGGGAGCTTGATAAATGCTGAACAGAAAGCACATGCGTTCATAAACCTATGCCATGCATCTTCAACCTGCACAAACTCTTTGGCAACGATTATTTCTCATTGTTGCCAATATTGACTCTCAACCTTTTCCCACCTTTACATTTAGCGTTACATACAGCATATCTCTTGAGCAATGCCTCTTGCATGCAAGTGCAAAGACATACACGTGCGCACGCACACACACACACACACACACACACACACACACACACATACTCACACATACAGTGATTTTTCTACTTCAAGCTCATGAATTCATAAGACAGTGTGTATGCCAAGCTGAGCAGACTAACATGACAGCCTCCTGACAGCTCCCGTACACAGGCAGCCTGCTCCGTGTTTCAGATATATATTTTGAAAGTTATTCAAGAGCAAGGGGGTGGGGGAGGTGGAGAGAAGAAACACCACATGAATAAATAGAAATCAAACATTCTGCGGTGGTGGTTTTGGCACTTTGAGCGGAGATATGGGGGAAGGTGTCAAGGGGTATGGCTACAGGGTTTGACAAGGGGGCCGCGACGGGCAGCAGCCGCTGTCAGACCGCCAGGTGGTGATGCGTGAATTGGGGGGGAAAGGAGACGTGACGCCGTGGAATCCTCTGCCAGTCGCTGGAGAGGACCCGAGGCTCTGGGAGGGGCCTTTAACACACCGTCCACCTGTCAGAGCTCTGGCCAGCTTAACACACACACACACACACACACACAAACCCATTTGACAGGCTGTAGTCAGAGAGCAGAGGGCAGACCAAGACCTATGGGTGGATATTCAGATGAGCAAGCGGTATTCAGACTCTAAAACACCGGTGACACAGGTATCAAAAGGCTAAACATTTTGTGACACTCGCCGACCTTTTGCCACCGTTGAGGCGAGTGTTTATCCTCCCATCTGAGGTTCAAGCATGCTCATTTGGCTCATAAAAGATCAGGTAGTGATGTGCGTAATTCCTGACTCTAAATTAAAACAAGTAGCAGTGCGGCTGTCACAGGTGGATGCCATATGTAAATACACTCCCAAGTGGCACTGCTTTGTTGCCACAGAGGCTGTATTCAGTGTGTAATTATTAATGGGTGCAGTGACGGGGAAAGGTGTGAGAGGGGACAGGAGGTGCTCGATGTGGTGATGCGTTTTATTTCCACACGTTAACTGTTTATGCTCTTTATGGTTTACAAAACAAACTATGTATTTACCTACATTTAGCATATGGCAGCGATATAATTCTAAATCAGATTCTGCTGCTGTTGGTAATTAATTAGCCTTGCTATCCACATTTGACCTGATCGCCACTTGTGCATCAGCTGTACTGTTTGCTCTGCTATTGCTATGCATTTGTTGCATGTCAGCCAGCCCCCCAAAAAGAAAAAAAACAAAACAAAAAAAACAAAAAAACATCTAACATTACCAGTGTGTCAATGCAGAAGTGTAGAAAGCTCAAACCAGGCAATAACAACAGGCTGACTGTAAATGGTGCGGTGGAAAGAGACCCGCAGTGATAACACTCACACTGCCAGGGGGTCAGTTTACTGTAATAAAGCATGTAGTAATGCTTAATGTAGCTTTAATGTTATGTATGTGGCTACTGTTGCCAGCACTAATGCCAGCTTAGTTAATGCTTTGAAATGTTAAAAAGGTGTTTCAGATTTTACTTACTGAGCATTTACTAACAGATTATGCATTTTTTTTTTTTTTAGGGGGGTTTAGGGTTAAAATAAAGGGGAATAAAAGTTTTATGATTAGAGAATATAAAATTAAAAGAGCTCGGGGCTATTTTCCGTTTCGAAAAAAAATTACACTGATATAACAGGCCCCTCTTAAAGAATAAATGTAACATACCTTAGCTTCCCAAGCAATCCCTGACTAAATCAGTTTGATGTATGGAAGCTAAGAATAGCTCCTGTGTCATCTGTGGTTCTTACTGTATGTGTTGAATTTCCAGCAGCTGGCAATTCAAGTCATGCCTACAATGCCGACAAAGATCCAGGCTGTAAACATCCAGTTAGCGGAACAACCCGTGGCTAAAAACATTATCCAACCTGTTGGACCTTAGCATTGTTCATGCCACACCAGATTGCTGAGGTTTGACAGTATTTTATGTGTATTTAATGTCTTTATCCTCGGTGTTCACCACCAAAAGCTATGACCACTAATGTAGCTGGATAGAAAACACTGAATTTTGTGTCCAGGCAGCAGCGTAGTTTCTTGTCTACATGAAGCTGCAAGCTCCTTCTTCAGGGATGCAATACACTTTGGGTGAGAGCAAAAGCTCTTGACATTGTGCAAAACAGACCACAGTCTGGTGAAGTGCCATTTTTAGGCTTTAGCTGCAGGCTTATAGGCCCAGTCCAGGCGAGTCAAGGCTTAGGGAGTCCTGTGGCAAATTTTTCCTTCTAGATATTCAACAATCAACTGTAAGTGGTCTTATAGCAAAGTGGAAGGCTATAGGAAGCACAGCAACTCAGTCACCAAGTGGCAGACCACCTGAAATTACAGAGTGGGGTCGCCCAGTGCTGAGGCACATAGCGGGTAAAAGTGGCCAACGCTCTGCTGACTCAGTAACTGCAGTGTCCCAAACCTCCTCTGGCATCAACATCAGCTCAAGAACTGTAGGAGTGGAGGGATAAAGCTATGGGCTTGTTTTTCTGGGGTTGGTCTCGTCCCCTTCGTTCCAGTAAAGACATTTTGAACAATTCTCTGCTTCCAACTTTGTGGGAACAGTTTGTGTCTGAGCTCACAAATGCTCTTCTGGATGAGCAGGCAAACATTCCCACAGACACGCTCCAAAATCTTGTAGAAATCCTTCCCAGAAGAGAGAAAGCTGTTCTAGCTGCAAAGGGGGGACCAACTCCATATTACTGCCCATGGATTTAAATTGGGTTGTCATAAAAGCTCCTGTAGGTGTGATGTGTAGGTGGCCCAATACTTTTGTCCATATAGTGTATCTGAGGAGCAAGTAGTATTTTTGTCAACCCTGTTTACACATGTAGGTAACTCTTCATACAGTTGTCACAGGAACGCAGATGCAACAAACTTAATATCTTCTTTGCAGCACAAACTTGACATCACCATGACAACTGAATGGTATCATCCTCTTACTTTGTCGGAAAATTCAAGGATGGCTCTCCACTCTACAGATATCTGAGGATGTATGTTTTCCACATTTTTACCCTGCCTTCTGTTTGGATAGATCCTTGTGCTTACATGACCATGAAATTAAACTCAGATGGTGGTGATCACTGATCTTTCCTAAAAAAAAATTTTCTGACGTGTCGCGATTTTAGTTGTTTATGAACTCCAGACAAGTGCAAAAGTCGGTCAGCAGGCGACAGACGTAACCCAGTGTTAATGCTGCTCTGGCAGTGAAACAAATGCAACATCAAACACTCCTGGGTTAGTCAGTTAATTCTGACATTCAGATAATAGCTCAGAACTCAGAGGCATAAATCAATACAAGACAGTACATCATTTCAGTTTCTGTGGAGTTTCTGCAAAATTAAAGAGGCAACAAATTAACTGAATAGGCTATATGCCTCTAAGAAGAATAACATTATTGAAATGCTAAATTTGCAATGATAAAACAATAAATGCGAACCAAAATGAAATCAAACAACCCTAGGCCAATTTTTGCATCAAGCAATGGATGAAGCTTAAATATTCAATTACTCATTAGCCAAAAAATAAAATGAAATAAAAAAAATTAAGACGTTTAAATAGTAGTTTGATGTTGACAGGCAGGCCTTGTAGGTGTGCTGTGTGTTGCACTCCTGATGTGGAGCTCTTGGGTTGTTTAGGATGATTTAGAACAAATTTGACAAATTTGAACACAAAAGTTTGTATGCAGTTCACTTAAAAGACTATCCATCTTCTTGTGAAGCTTGCTTGATGATGCTTAACCAACACATTGCTTTTTGAGTATTTGATCACTGTGATTAGCATTAGCCCACCATCAGAGACCATTAATTCTTGTGGCTTGACTTGGCTGGTCTGAACTGTCTGAGGCATTTGCTTTTAAATATAGCAAAAAGCAACAATAGAATGTGAAATAAAACTAAAACTTGCAGCTGAAATATTTACCTTGATGCACCAGTGGGCAGATTGGATCATCATCATCATCATCATCATCTGTTTTCTGCACACAAGCTTGTATCTGCGAGGTGCCCACCTGGATGTATATTTAAAAACCTGGAAATGTAGTCGATTTTATTTTATGCCACAATGTATTTCACAACCATATATTTGTCAACTATGTAATGACTCTCTGAATATGAGGTTTTGAGTGGTGCTGTTCACATGTCTCTCTTTCACATTTTCTCCCTCGCTCTCCATCGCTCCATCTGTCTCTTTGCATTTCCTGAGGGAAAAGGCGAACAGTGGGCAGAGTGTTTTTGGAGCTGGGAGGGGAAGGAGAGGCAAGAGGCAGAAGAAAAGCTTCCATTCACAGGCCCATAATACTCTATTCATGCAGCCCCATGTGCTTTTATCATTTAAAGCATTCTCCCAGCACAGAAAGCTCCATCCTCTCTCATTGTGAAGCCATCATCTGAGGAGCTATTTCCACAGAAGCAAAAATAGTCCTATTTGTGAAATACTGATTATCTAAAATGGGACCCCGGGGCCCTCGGTAGAAGGGAATGCCAGATTCCACAGGCTTCCATGTCCCACTGGCGGATTATGGATATATTCTAGCTCTACTTTCTCTCATCCTTAACTCTGTTTGATATTATTAAGGAAGCCTTGGATACCAACTGTCAGAAACCGTATATTATATTGCATTGCACATTGTCAGCTTGATAATATATAATTATGCTCAGCAAACATGTTTTTGAGGCCAAATAGCAGTAATATCTCTTGTGTGAAACAATAATCTTGTGATGTGTAATTGAAAAAATAAATCATTTGCTGTTTTCTCTTCACCTCGCAGGGAATATGCCATGTTGACAGCTAAAGGAGGAAAAAAAAAACAAAGAAAGGATGTCTGTAAATGTGTGGGTAGACTTGTGTAAATTAATGCACATGGGCATGTGCATGAGTGTGTGTTTGTGCAAGTCATCAGCATTACATTACTTTGTTTTATTGTCTTACCTGCCACTATTGTTTATTATGGGAATGTTCCCAGCATCCCATGCACCTTGTCACCCAGTCCTATTGTTTGTGCAATCAAATCACATGGAAGTCAGTCTAAGTGAACATGTGTGGATGTGGCATTGATGGCAGTGCGGTGCTCTGAAGCTCCCCTTTGGCAACCCTGGAGCTGACAGCTTCATCATCACACAGGACTGGAGTACTGCGGCAGGACTTGACACTTTAAATAGAAACACATTGAAAGAAACAAACAGAGACAAGAGAGAGAAAGAGCGATGAAGATGAAGACGGAACTCGGGAGCGGAGATGCAGAAAGACACGTTGGAGGAAGTACTGCAGGACAGAGAAATGGAACGAGTAAGAGCAACCTGTCACGTGTACATGTGTAATCAAGGCAAAGGTGCTAAATACTTGCAATCAGGGTAGATTCATCAGAGCCTTCTTTTCCTGCCAGGGAAGGCAGCACACTGTAATTATGTAGGCATCAGCCTCTGCGACAGCCAGTGCACTAGCTGTAATTTTGCCCAATTTACGTTCGAAGGCTTCAAAGGGTCTATAATTTGAATCCCTTCAGCTTTATGTTAATACACTGGCATTGAGCGTGGCACTCTTGTGCTCACAAAAAATGGGCACACGTGTTTAGATGTGCTGGGGAGACTTTTGTTATTGTGTGCGGCTCGCTGCGTGGTAAGGAGAAGGCAGCCATGTTGACTGAGGAGGGCATGGAGGTGATGCTTGGCAACAAAAGCGCATGCTTGTGTATGGCTGTTTGTCCATACGGAGAATTAGAGGAACTCAGTGATGACAACATCAGACGCTCCGCTATCAGCTGAGGTCACAGGGGGTCATCAGTCAGTATGAACTCAGTCAGTGACCTGTAAAAGCTCCTGGGTGAAATCCATTCAATCGCTGCTATTCAGCATCAAAGATTAGCGGAGGCAGCCAATCGGTGGAAGGCAAGAAAACATGCTGCTTGGGTCAAAGGTCACGCTGCTTCGTAATGTGTCTGACATGGCAGAGAGAAGGATTAACGAGGCTACCTTTCTCTCCCTCTCCCCCTCCCGTTGTCATGTCCTTCCGCTCGCCCCCTCCTCTCTGTCTCTTTCCCTCTCTAAGGGCTTCTTAATGACTAACCTGTCAGGATTAGCATCTCTCCCTATTTCACACCATGGTCTCCAGCTTCCTGCTCATCCTCTAATGAACAGCAAGGCTCCAAGGACAGAGCAGACAGGGGTGAAGACAGATGAAAAACTCAAAAGCGCGCATCACCGCCAAGCCTCACATTTCACGATTCTGCAACTCCCCCATCGAGCCTCGCCATCCCTTTTCTGCCCCTCTCACCCCCCTTTTAACGTCCTCTGTCGTTCCTTGCTTCCTCTCGTTAGGACAACTTAATTAATCACTGTACGGCTCTAATGAATTGACCAGCCGGGGTGTATTGATCCCCGGGGTATCAGAGGCTCGCCTTTGTGAAGTCTAATACCCTCTACAGAGTTCGCAGATCAACCATCTTCAGACAGAAAAAGTGGGAAGAAATATCACACTGAAAGCTGTTTTTTTTTTTTCCCTCCTTCTTTTTTTCTGAGGCGTGAGAGGAGGTCAGTGCAAAAGACACGGGCTAAAGCCACTTCAGCAAATGTGCATTAGACAGAAAGCAAATCCTCCTGTTCGTCTCTCTCAAACCCTCCCCTCCCCCCCTCTCGCCTCAGCTTGTGTTACATGTGTCACATTTATAGAAATAACATTCCCTTCATCAAGGGAATTAGTGTTATATTTCAGGTTGTCTCAAATCAGAAGAGGAGCTTACAGCTTATTAAAGTGTCGTCACGGCACCACCACTGAGGATGCTGGGGGATTTGGCAGCCTTCTTTAAGGCTGGATCGCTCAGATCTTTTCTGAGCTGAGGTTAGATTAGGCATTGATCTGAAAGGCTAATTTGATGCCACATTACAGCTGTGAAATTACAGTACTGTATGGCTCCCATTTAGGAATATGAGCCGGACAACTCCCTCTCCACTTCTCAGAAATCAGTTATGTAAATGCACCCTGCCTAGCAGTAAAAGCTCGGCCATGTAAAATTATAGCGGCAAAATGAGTAGAGTAGTTCAGTCATTTAATAGTCAATTGTTAAACGAAACATGCTAGGACGCCATGCATCATGTTGTTAAATACAGAGGAAAATAAGATTTTCCCCCCTTTAGCCATCCTGCAGTTCCATTTTCATTACACTGTGAAGTCGTACAGAAAATATCCTCCTGTTTAATACACAGTGCATTATAGCCCCATGCACTTAAGCCCATACGGTGTTACTGAGCATGTTTAGTAACTTTGGTAAGGCTATCATTAACTGTTGCCATGGTAACAGACAGGTGTTGGTCTCTTCACCCGCTGATTAATGCTCCTTTACCAAGTCCCTGCTAGCTGGGAAATTCAAACCAAACACAGACTTTATTTTTTTTTTTTTGTTTTTTTTGTTCTTTTTTTTTGCCAGCAGGTCAGATGATGTTAATGAGGAATTTATTTTCGTTGATTAGCTGTACTCACTCTCTTTACAATAGCACTACCACTTTATTGGACAAACAACAATAAATAAATACATGTAAACAAAGGTGTACACCAATCCAGAAAAAATCTGAAAATGTATCTTTATGGCCCCAGTTTGCTTGTCTGTCCACAGTAAAACAGCTTTTTTCTGACCACTGGAAACAAAGCTTTTGGAAAACACTCTCCCCGTTGGATACACTTCACGTCTCATGTTGTAGTGAAGGCACCGGAAACAGGGGAAATGGAGCGTTTCATGACGTGTGACATATAAAGTATGCTTGTCATGTGAACCTGGCTGGAATCAAAACAGTCAATATGATTCTCAGATTTACTGTGCATGTGTGTTGGGGAAATTTAAGAGTTTTCGGTGTCTTCAAAAACTTTGCGTAAATGCTAATTCACAGAAAACAATCTCTCAGATTCCTCTGGATTAGTGTTGACTTGGCTTATGCTGGGGTGTGAATCTTTGACTGTACAGATTCAGTTTTATTCATGATTCACAAGTTGGAGATTCAATATCAAAATGGCTTTTCTTTGATTCAGTGCTTGAAACAACAATCTTATGTTGGATGTCATGATCCTGTGTTTAGTGTCTTGTTTTTGGACTTTGTTGACTTATGTTTTTGGTCAGTGATTGTGTTCTGTTGCTCCCGGTGTTTTCCCAGTGTTTTGGTGTACTTTGCTTTGCCCTGCAGTGTCACCCCTCACTTGTGTTTTCTGGTTTGACCAGCCCAGTTCCACACCTGGCCTGAGTGTGTGTGATTATCCCTGGTTTTCTGGATCCCTCCCAGTGTTTCCCCTCGGCCAGTCCTCTGTGCTCTCCTGTCCTGTGTTCCAGCCCCTTCCCCAGGTGGGTCTTGTTTCCCCGATCAGTTCCTTGTGTATTTAAGTCCCGTTTCAGTTCAATTCTTCATCTGGTTATTGTCTTTGCTGCCATGTGTGTGCCCGGTTTTCTTCTTTTTTTTTTTTAAACACTCTTTTATTCTTTGAGCCTGTTTACCCACCCGTTCCTGCATTTGTCCTCCTCCCTCCCTACACGTGACATATTCATGAAGCAAACACATGCAATAACTGTAAGACTACCCTTTTTCTTCTAAAATTTCTAAAATACACAGTATTCTGTTAGATCAACACAACTTTAGATCCCTGAAAGAATCTGTTCAAGGTGCTTCGTATCGATTCAGGCCCAAGTCAGTGCACTTCATGCTTTTTATTTCTTTTGACAGATCGATGCGGATGAATTTATAAATGATGCACGGATGCAATGAATGAATCTTTACACCTTTCAACAATAAATAAAAAGCGGAGCAAATCATCACCTCCACTCAGGGATTACCATGAGGCAAATAAACGCAAATGCAATCAAAAATCTGTTACCCTTTTAATTCATGCTTTCCCCTTCCCTTCCCTCTTCATGTATTTTAGATTACATCAGTTCAATCCCACTTTAAATGACACAAACTATGAATTTACAGCATAAAGATTTACACCAGCCTGAAAAGATAAATAAACTGTATCCCACGATTATACTGTAAAGGAGTACAACAGTGTTTAATTATATGTATTCTATACGAACAGCAGGGACACAGCCGTCTCCATGACTGAGTGGCATGCACATGTGATTTATTTCATGCTGTTTATGCGTGCATGTGCTGGATATTGTATGGCTTATATATGCGTGCTGTTCTTTGTGTGGCTTTGTCTGGGCGTGAGGGAATTTGAGGCATTATTTTACTGTGCGGCCATATTCCACAGTGACTGAGTGAGTGACTGCCTGGCTGGAGATGCCGGCAGATTTAGTGAGGAGGACACTGTCTCTGTCTCTGATCCACACACCACAGAGCAGCAGCGCACAATGGAGTTAGTCAGTGAAGTCTATCTGCCATAAACTAAATCCCTCTCACTCTCTGCCCCCCACCCTTCCTCGATTGCCCCGTCCCCCCCGCCCTCCTCTGTCACACACACACACATACACATACACATCGCAGAACTGCACGCACAAAGTGAAATGCTCTTTAACTTTGCTGAATGCTCAAGCGTAAAACCCTCTTCCCCCACCCCCCTCCACATCTCTCATGCTCTCATGCTGATGCATTGGCTGGGATTAGGCGTGAAGGCTGTGCGCTGTGTCGTTCCACGCTGCGCCGGGCCGCGCGCTGCCGGCCTGTGTCTGCATGGCTGACTGTATTAAACATAAGCAGCTTTTCTTGATAGGGCTCTATCCGGCTTTAATTACCACAAACTCACAAAGTCTGTGGACAGCACTCCTTGCTCCCGCCACTCTCCAGAACAAACGGGGCAGAAGCCACTCGCCTGTAATCCCGGGAGGAGAGGAAGACGGGAGAAGGGAGAGAGAGAGAGAGAGTGAGAGAGAGAGAGAGATGGAGAGTCTGGAGGGAAAGTAGGATACATCGCTGGAGTGTTCAACAGAATCAGGGAGCTCTTTGTTGTGCCTGTGATGAAAGTGATGATGATGCCGGTGGTGGTGAGGATCAGAGGTGGCAAAAGTACACACGTTCTTTACACAAGTAGAAGTGCAGATTCTTGTATTAAAAAAAAAAAAAAAAAAAAAAAAAAGTAAAAGAGTAAAAGTTGCATTACCACTTTTAATTCTTTACTCAAGAAAAGGCAAAAGTACAGACTGTACGCAAAGAATTAAAGTAAAAAGTTGCTGTTTGATGGACATTTCTATAGCCCTTTTTTCCAACAACTGACTATTTCTGTTAATTATTAATGGGATAATAGCATAATAGTTAGCTGAACATCACATTCACTAGAAGCCATTTCTCCACAATCGAGTCTCCCTGTCTTGTCTGCTTCGTCTTGTTACGGCTATCATGCGCGATGTGCACGGATGGATACACCAAGGGATTGTCTTTTCTGTGTGTTATTGTATCTGTTTAGGTTGAAATCGGTTTTGTATCATCAAGGCCGATTTTCAAGGCACACAATGAAACACTTTGTTACTCCCCACCTCTGGTGAGGAATCGGTACGCTGGAGGAAAACATGCAACTTCTGCACTTCAGACGTTGTTACAGTCATCATCATGCAATTCATCAATACAAATATCACTACAATAGACCTTGAAAGTTAAATAAAATTATGGTATGATATTATTCATTGTCCTTATGGTTCCATAGTCAGTTTCTAGACAGGGAAAATGGAAAGGTTTTCACATAAACACCTCTTCCACAGTCAGTGTTCAACTTAGGCTATTTCAACTTAAGATGTTTTTACCCGCGTCTATATGCCTTCCAGTCTCTAATGTATTATATGATTTCTCCATTTTCAAGTTGAAGCCGTTATTTAGCTGTTGGGAAGCTAAAGAATTTGTCGCAGTTAAAATATGTCACCCAGGCGCTGGCGATCTAGCGAACTCTAATGTCAGTTTCACTGGCAGATACAGCAACATTTTTGAAGAAAGATGATCATAAAAGTATTAAGAGTCTGCTGCTGTTACAAGAGAGAAGAGTCATAGTCCTTTTTAGCAGCAGGTGACCTAAATTATTTGTGTTCAAGTGTTTAGTTTTCTCTTGGCAATCTGCTGCCACCATCTAATCCAACTTTAAAAAAAAAAAAAAAAAAAAAAAAAAAAAAAAAAGTAAAAAAAAATAGTTCAAGAAATTGAATAATAGGTAAAAATGTGCAATGGTTGAAAAGTCTGACAAACAAAGACTGTAGCAGAAAAAATGTGAAATCCCACTCATTACTCATAGATAAAGGTCCTTTGGAACTGTAAGGCAATGCTGCATCACTTATGAGGTCCACAGTGAAGGCGGTGGTGGAGATGATGATGTTGATGATGAAGCTGATGATCACTGAGATGCCGCTAAAGGTGCACGGTTTCTGTCATTTCCGCCGTAATGCAACTATCTCAGTGACATCATGTGCACGTGCTCAGCATTTTTCCAGGATTTCCAGAATTTTCTGTCAGGAGCCAGTATTTAAAGGAGTTTGGCTGCGTAACACATCAACAATGAGAGCCAGAACTATTTGACACTCCCAAGAAAGCATTTGACAGTCAATTTACCACAGTACAGTCAGACAACTCACATGCTGAATGGGTGCATTTAATTCAGGATAAATGTAGATACAGATTTTATTTTGATGCCAAGTCTCCGCTTCGTATCACTCCCCGCAGACTGTAATTTAAAGCCAGAAAAAGCAAGAGCAGGGAGAGATCAATGCAACCCCGTCATAAAGAAACACAGCCCACATGTCTGCGTGTTGGGGAGACGGTGGTGTGTGTGTGTCTGTGTGTGTGTGTGATGCAACAATCTGCCTGACACTCTGATGTGGTAAACCCCCACCTATTCTGTTCTTGCAGGTTACTAAGAGTCATTGGCATTTATTATGTGACCTATGTCTGGCTCTGACAAGCAGGCCAAGTTGACCCCATTATGTAATTGCTGAAAGAGGGCTTTAAGATGTCACAGCGCTGTGCCATAAATTAATTATCCTAAAGCGCTTAGTGCAAGTCACTATAATAGCTTGCACTGAAGGAGAGAGAGAGGGTGAATGGAGGTGAGGCATAAGTGTGCAGGCATAAGTACAAGGGAAAAAAAAAAAAAAAAAACTTGAGTGACTGCAAATTCATACAGTAGTTATGAGTCTCATCAAGGCAGCTTGACTGAATCATGGCACGCTCTGAAAATAGTGTTTGTGCCCTGGCTGTGGCCTGCACTTTCTCTCAAAGTGCATTAAGAAAGAGGACAGGGAAAGAGAGCGACTGTCCCATTTAAAAGTGACAAATTTACTCCAATTTAAAAGGAGCTGGTACAAAGCAAACAAAGAGGAGAGAAGGCTGATTTCAAAGTCTGGTGGTGAGGTGGACTGTGTGTGTGTGTGTGTGTGTGTGTGTGGAACGAGAGAGAGAGGGAGACAGATTCCACAGCCTCTTCGGTGACTGTGTGTGTGTGTATGTGTGTGTGTGTGCGTGTGTGTGTAGCTGTGCGTGTGTGCATGTGTGTGTGGGAGGGTGTGTCTGCTGCCCTTCAGCCCCCTGGGAATGACCTAGCTGCCTACTGTCAATGGAAATCACCCATATATCCTCTTGTACTCACTCACTCCTACTCTTTTATTCATTCCTCTCTCTCTCTCTCTCTCTCTCTCTCTCTCTCTCTCTCTCTCTCTCTCTCTCTCTCTCGCTCTCTCTCGCTCTCATAAACACACACACACACAGCATATATCCACTGTCTAACCTATACATTTTGCTTAGATTGATAATTGTAGCCCAGTTAGCACATGAGGGATCAAACCCATGACCTGTGAGCCAAAGCACTGGACCATCCATGTTCACTCTCCCACTCAGACTATAAAACTGCATTTTCTGAATTGATTACACCCCCCCCCCCTCCTAAGTTGCCGCTGCTTTTCAAGGCTATTGCCTTAATTTGGCTCCATGCACATGAGTGTGAGGCCGCGACAGCATTTGTGTCGTTTGATGTAACAAGCTGACCTAATTACCCACTAACAAGTTACATTGAGGCACAGCTGAGCACCAGCATCCACTCCAGCATTCTCGGCCCTGCTCGCACAACTGTGATTCTGCTCTGTGATAGGTTCTTGCAAGGTAACTTGTCACTGATTTCACTTCAATTAAAAATTCATGAAAAAACAACATACAGTACACAGATATATATTGGTGGTGATTTGTTCCATGTTTTGTGTGTGTTGTTATGTTGTTTTGTATTTATTATAATACTTTAAAGAGCACAGACTATATTATGATGTTTTATAATTTCTAATCAGTAGTTGAGACCAGCAGAGTAGACATAAAATAGACCAAAATATTTAAACTATTAAAACCAGAGTCATTTTGCAATCTGTTGTGAGAAACTGGAAGACTGTCCTTTTTTTTTTTTTTTTTTTTTATTATCTGTGGCATCTTCCCTCGCAAAAGTTTTTGCACATATCCCCAGGCATCGTTTGATGTTTAAATGTTGATGATGCTATTTTAGTCACTTACAAGTCAATATTTGATCAGTTCCCTCCTCTGCTGCATTGTGGGTAAAAAAAAAAAAAAAAAAAAAAAAAAAAAAAAAACACAGCACCAGTCCAGGCTCAGTGATCTGCAATAATTGCATTCACACCAGTGCACACCAGAACCAGCTTATCAAACTACCTGGCGCTCCTCACGAAAGCCAAAGTCCTCTACAACTTCAGTAATTACTTTTTTCCTGTCATTTTTCATTCTAAAATTCACTTTTTTTTTCTCTACAACAGTTGCAAAAGCTGAGCGTAAATGGGGCTGTAGTGCACAAGCTCCATCCTGCCTCCCTTCCAATGTTTTATACATAGCCATCCATAATGAGACATTTGAGCAATGTGAGACTCGGCTTTAATAGGAAAGATTTATCTAAGGATAGGGCTTACATGACAAGTGTCACATAAGGTTGGTGGAGTTCATCTGTTAACCACGTGTGAAGCCTTTGCCAAAAACGTGTAAAGAACAGACGGCTAGGGGGAGAAGCTGGGCCCTGAAACGGATTTCCCATCACACCTAAGTTATTGATGAGTCTCTGAGTGAGGCATGCTAGCTCAGGCGGAGGATTCAGACGCTTTCTCTCTCTACTTCCCTCATTCATTCTCAATTTTCCTCCCATCCTTTCCCTTCTATGTCATTTGCCACTGACAGTTTTATCTTTATGCTGTCTATCAGCGTATTCTCGCAGGCCTCATATACTCCTGCGTTATTTGTGTCACTGCAGAACTCACCTACAGGTATGCAAGGGGATCTGAATGCTGAAAGTCTCCCTCTGCACTATGATCAAACAGATGCATTCATTTAATCCACCTCATCACACAAATTAGAGCTGAATTATGTGGTTAAGAAAAGGATATTGCAATTATTTTGACAGATGTTGCAAGAGATTTTAGCGGGAATGAGATTTTTTGCATCATAATTTTCCATTTTCACTAAGAAACAAAACAACAAAAACTGTTATAACCAGACCAGATCATCTCTGTGGCACCACAATACTTCTTTTACAGCCTAATGGTATTTTGTCACACATTTTACCTTTTATTAAAAAATCACACATTGCACTTGGCCATATTGCAGTTTTGATAATATTTTAATTAATTGCTCAGCCGTAATGTGAATCATTAGGGCTGAGCAATTAGCAATGAGTTATAATATTTCCCCAATAATTGAAATGAAACAATTGTGTAAGTCAAATACTGTAAAAATTAAACCAAATGTAAGCACGAGCAAGTACAATTAGCTGCATGCTGTGCCTTTGGCTATCCATTCATGCTCTCTGTGACATAAGGACACACACACACACACACACACACACACACACACACACAGAGAGAGAGAGAGAGAGGCCTCCAGGGCATGAAGCCTAGCTCAGTGGAGCTCATCCTGCTCTTTCCTCTACAGTATATGCTCTCTCATCCCTTGTCACCCTTGGGATTTCCTGATCCCTTCATTCTTGCAACTCTGTCTCCACCTCCCAGTCAGGATGTTCTCCTTCCCTACTTTCACCGCATGCTCCTCTCTTTCTCCTTGTCTTCTCGAATCTATCCAAAAAAATAAATGCTTCCATCTTATTTCGTGTTATTTCCTGCCTCACATCCTCCCTCTCTCTCTCTCCCTCTCTCCTCCAGCAGACCCTAAACTCCCACTGACACCCCTTCAGCACCCCTCCTCTCCCAGGTTGGGTTTTGAGCTTGATAAACTGCCGTCTCGCAACTGTTTGCATCCTGCCCTCTGATGCCTCATCCTCATCACCTTCAGAAAATAGAGAAATCCAATATGAATTGCTGCCATTGTTGCAAGGACAGAGTTGGAGAGAAAGAGAGGAAGAAGGAGAGGGAGAGAGAGAGAGAGAGAGAGAGACCAGAGAGCAAAAAGAGGTGGGTGGCAGAAAGAAAGGATAAAATCTATATTCACTCCGTCTAACGTGCCAGCGATAACCACAGAGGCCAAGCTCATCTTTTCAAAGACGTCTAAACGAGGGCGCGACTGAAAGCCCTGAGAGCCTTTCAGCTGGGCCTTGCCACCTCTAGGCAGTCAATACAGCATGTCCACGGGCTCAAAGAGAGGAAAAAATACAACAAGGAAAAAACGCATACATACCCTGAGGCTGAGTGAGAGTCTGATGTACAGCCGCTGTTTAAACATTGTTCCCTTGTCTCTCACAGCATGGATGCATCCAGGCTGTATCCACGATTGATTAGTTAATTACTTGAGTTTGAAACAGACAGTAATACAAGGGCACTTAGAGCGCTATTTATCCCTGAAAATTATACACACGGAGAAGGCAAAGGGTCACAATGAAATGATGAAGGAGAATAGGATCTTGAAAGTAGCGGGGCAAATGTGCAATGGTGTAAGCTTTGAATACTAACAGATGAGGAAGAGGAGGAATGGAGAATATCAGCACACATGGAGAACAGTGCCACGCTGCCTTGAATCAAAGAGTCTCTTTTGTTCACCATAAATGAGAACATTGCTTGGAGATTCTACCACTGGGGACACGCTGTATGAAACACTCAAGGGTGTCAAGATGAAGAACTTTGTGTCCTTTTTATGGCTTCATAGCATTTAAATAATTGCCTATCCATGGTATGTTTCTAGGCAACGCGCACGCCACTGTCTCGCTGCTTTTCCCACTTCTGGCACGGTGTCTAGCGAGGGATCAGGGAGCCTTCCAAGTCCGTCAATTTTGAATGAAAAAAGGCAAACCGCTCGGTCTCTTTTCTGTTTGAGCTAGGCGTTCAGTTGTATCCATGTATGCATTTCTTACTTGGTTTACGCGCTCTAGTTAGTGTCTGTGCCACTGTATGAAGTCCATCAACGGGAAATACAAACAGCAAAAATGGGCAGACCGCATACAGTCAATAGCAATCCATGGCTGAAATGTGACATAAAATGTTTCCACAGCTGATGATTGACATAATATGTTGGTATTGCCCTTCTTTTATTTGCAAGTCATAATTAATAAAAGGGGGGATGCTAAGTTAAACACTGACCAAAAAAAAGTGTGATTAATGGTTATGGAATTACAGGTATTTTTTTAATTTTTTAATTTTTATTTATTTTTTTATATTATTTTTTTAATCTGAATGTCAAATTTCTTTTTTTCATCAAATAATGGGGATCTCATTAAATAATGGTAAAAAAAAAAAAAAAAACTGACATGGACTTTATTTATAGCTTGAGGAAATGCATGTTGAACTATGTGAAGTATGTTAGCTTTTGAAATTCTTTCTTTAATGCTAATGACCATATTGGCAGAGAGAAAACAACTGAAAATACAGGCATAGATTATTCTGTGCTCAAGGCAACATCATATAGTGCACACACACACACACACACACATGCACACACAAATATGACCCTGCACACTGCTTCGGTAGCTGGGGAATTGGCACAGAGCGATTGATCAATGACAAGCGAATGATGAGCACAAGATTGGCTTTTATCTTGGGGACTGCTGTATATTTACTGTTGGGATTACTCTGTAAATATCTCGCTTCAGGTTGCGCTGGCAATAAGGTGCAGATGGCGGCTGTAGTATACTTTTAAAAACAATATTGTGACAGGGCAGCTGCAGTACGGGTCAGTGGTTTTGTGGTACTGCTTCGATCTACAACAGATGGGCCCTGCAGCAGTTCTGGAAATCCCCTGGTATTCCCACAAAAACAACACTGAACTCTCTGCCTCCATTTTACATCCAGGAACTGTGTTTATTTGAATAACTCCTCCAAACCCATTATCTAATGACATGACTCAATGAGTCACTATCCCCCAGATACTACTAAGAGAGAAACACTGGGTTTTTGGCAGTAAGTGATTAGAAAAATCGCTGTAGGAAAAAAAGAAAAAAAAAAAAAAACTAGTGTTTCAAATGAATTTCAGTAGAACAGGATACTGGGATGATTACAGCACATCAAATCTGCATATCTACAGGGAGTACATGTGACTGCGAGAGAATTACCTTGACACACAAAATATCTGCCAAGTGTTTTCTCAACTGTGCTCACATTCCTGCAAAAAAGCTGCAGGGAAATTCGCTGATTTCTCCACAAACACTGGAGAGCTGTTTCTGGCCTACCACCCAACAGCGTGAATGCCTCATGCCCCTCAGACCCTGACCACATCCGGCTGGAGATGACCACGAGTAGGTCAGCATGAGCCCCAAGAGTCCATGGACAAGCACAAGAACTGATGAGAAAACAGGATTTGGGCTATGGATTATATGAACTGTAAAATTTGGACTATATATCATGCAGGTTATAGTTGTGTGTGTGTGTGTGTGTGTTTGTGTGTGTGTGTGCGTGTGTGTGTGTGTGTGTGAGGGAGAGAATTTTGCATATGACGGATCAGGAATAAGTGATTCAATGAATGAGACAAGGAAGGACGGAAGAGAGGGAGGGAGGGAGGAAGGAGCGGAAGAGTGAAATTGCAGATGCCGTGGTCACAAAACGGCAAAATCATTTTGATGTGGCGAGAGGAACAGACTCAAAAATCGTGACGACATCACACCAACCAGGAACACAAGCTCACACACAAGACACAGCGGGATAGTTGCTTAACTCCGCAAGTTTACAACCTCAAAAAATAGCAGGGAATAAATCAGGACCTCGGTGACACATTTTTAAACAGCGCATTTCATCCTCTAGCCAACATGAATGTTGTCACCAAATTTAATGGCCGTCCACCAAATAGATTTTGAGATACGCCGCTCTGAACCTGCTGACAGAGCGACTGGTGACATATAGGCTTCCGCTTCCCAACACAAAGCTGGTGCCTATATTGGACGACTGCGACCAGAATAAGAAACCGTTTGTGAGCCAAAGCAAGAGACGCATAACCCGGTGTAAGCAGCGCAAAACCTGGAATGAAAAGTAATCTTTCCCTTGTTAAATCTTTTAAAGGCATCTCTTCCCATTGGAATGGGTTCATGTCTGGAGAAAGCCAAAGGATGCATTCAAACCATATTGTCTGCTGCCATCTGTTAAACAGGGTGGCGGATTTGTCATGATGCGAGCAGCCATGTTTTGGGAGTCGTAAGGTCTGACGATTACACTGTGCGGCGGTAAAACGGCCAAAGAATATGAGGCCAGTTTACAGTAGCAGATGCACACTGTTCCCTCATGATTTCCCATATTCCAAGATCATCATGTGCCAACACACACTGCTAAACGAATTCAAGAGTAGTTTCATGACCGTCAGGATGAAGTCAAACGCCTTCTATGGCTTCACAAATCGCCATGTCTGACCATCACTAGACCTCAAAGACTGTTTGCTAAATGTCAGTCTCCTTCATTCCTCTGAGGACAGAATGTTTTTCCTTTTTGAATAAAATATCCCTGTACACGTAGTTGAGGATGTATACGACAGCATTACAAAGGGGAATGAAGCTCTTCTGTTCGCAGGTGGCCCTGAATATGTTTATATATTGTTCGGTCTTTGTATATGGAAATGGAAACTGATGGAGAAAGGAAAAAGGAGAGAAATAACAAAAGAGGTAGCAAGAGAAGCCTATTTCAAGTCTCTTCATGTTGTTCTCTGTATTTTTTTTTTATCCATTTAAGTGTGACATTTGTAAAACTTAAAAAAACAACAACACAAACACACAGAAAAAAACACGGTCCCTCTTTGCTTTCCATCTGTTTCCAGTTAGACGTTTCATCAAAAGAACAGCAAACTAGTGACGTCCGAGGGGATATTTTTCTTCTTTCCTCTTTTTCTTTCTTTCCAGTGGTTTATGGGGGGCAAAATTGAACAATCCATGTAGGGATAAAGCAGAGAATTCATCTCAAGTCCAACATGTTTTGTGGACATGGCACTTTGACCTCCCAAGAACAAAACCGCCACCACAAGTCCTGAGATTAGTCATTTTCACCGGGAAGGGGGCAGCACATGTTTCAATCGATGAAAATGTCATCAGGGACAAACCTATTTTCCCCAGCTCGGTTGTAGATAAATATTGTCCAATGCTGCGCTGTCAATCGTCCAGTGGAGGCCCTCACACACACTCACACACACAAACACGCACAACTTCTTGGATTCGATTAGGAGTGAAACACAAGAATCGGAGGAAGGTGCCAGTGATGGTATTTGTGTCAGATATGGATTTGTCAAGTGCTGATGAATTACATGTTTTGAAAAGATGATCCCTATCAATCTTTTTCTCAGGTCCGCTTTTGGCAAGTGCATGGCAAGCACACAAGACCCGACACACTCCAAAACACACAAAATCAATAACACAAAACCTGTGTACACACACATCAAAAGGAGGATGACAGGAATGGATGTAAAGAGAGAGACAGGGAGAGATGGTTTATATTCCTGTCTACATCCATACTTCTCCCTATCTTATAATAACTGTGATCAGTGTGGTGATGGATGTGTGTTTCTGCACCCTCCTCTCTCCAGAAGAGCAGGCAAGGCATTAGTAGATGATTTCAGGGCTCGGAGAAACACAAACAATTGTCGAAATTTTGCTGTGAATGACAATTGAGATGCAACACACAGCAATATAGCCACTCACTGGAATAGTGCATGATTGGCTTCCGATACCGGTGAATAGGGAGAATGTTGCAGATAATGTGCACTCTAAAATAGATGCATTTCCACATTCCCTTGGTAGACGGTGACAGATTTGTTGGCGCCCAAGCTGTATTTATGAATCTTTAGTTTTGCAAAGTTTGCTTAGGGAGAGTCTCTGTTCCTGCTCTAATCAAAGTTGTCTTTTTTTTCCATTTGGCATCAAATTACAGGAATGGAGGTTTTCCTTCAAGTGCTGCTGAGGGAACAGATACAGCAGGTCCTTTCAATCAAATGAGTTTTCCTAGTTTGTTTGTTTTTTTGTTTTTTTTTTTCCTGAGAAAACTGATTAAAATAACTTAGAGTGTGTCTGTGTTTGCATATTCATGTAGACATGTGGGTGCATTCATGTGTGTGTGGTTGTAATATCTTGGCCACAGATCCTTTTCATTTCCCGCAACTCCACATAACGATATAAATGCAGGGCCTCAGCTGGATCAAGCTTCAAAAAGCTCCCATCCTAAAAACATTGGACCTGTCTAGAGCCCTAGCTGGACAGAGGCCTTGTGTGTGTGTGTGTGTGTGTGTGTGTGTGTGTGTGTGTGTTGTGTGTGAGAGTGAGAAAGGGGAAGACAGAGAAAGCATCTGAGAGAATTAAAGAGAGTTAGACATGGATGTGTACATGCATGCATAAACTTGCATGGTTTTGTATGCACGTGCATGTGCATTTATGTGTGTGTGTGTGTGTGTGTGTGCGCGCGCACGTGTGTGTGTGTTTGTGTGTGTATGTGTGTGCGTAAATCGGGCCAGTGGCCATCACTGGCAGGGTTTCTCTCATAGGATGTGACTGAATACAGAGGGTCGTTGTTATTGGAGGGTCTCTCTGTTCTCCTCATCTGAAGGTCCCATACAGACGCCCACAAGCACCCGCTCCGTAGTGTGTGTTGGCAAGACATCCAGTCCCATCACACAGGGGCTCTCTTCCTCTTCAGCAGCGGGGTGCCAAGGCCTTTCACCCCTCAGATCAGAGTCCAAGCCAAGAGGAAGACTGGGGGAGGTCAGAGGGGTGGATACATGGAGGAAATGGTATCAGGATAATTGAAGCATAGATGAACAACAGACTGGGGTTTTTGAGGCAAAGATATGATACTAGAGAAGTCATAAAGTCACGTCCAGTCTAATAACTACCTATTATTTGACAATTAAATTGCCTCCTTTGTCTGTGGAGTGTAACTACTTTTAAATTTATACAATGAGTATTTCTTAAATTTCTGTTTCAGTGTTGAGTCGTGTTGATTCAGATCCAAATGAATTATTACCAAGGTTAGATTTTTTCTTGTTGCACTGAAGTAGCATCAAAATAGTAAAAAAGAAATATATTTCCAGTTGGTTTGTCATTACAAATGCATACTGCTTCATTAAAATCCATACAAAATGTAAGTTTAAATGATACAGTGCCAATGCCAAGTTGTGCAAAGACACAAAATCAGTCCTGCTGAATTACATGTAATGCTGCCATAAAACAGTAGCATCTTCTGTTTGAATAATTTACTTAATAGAAGTGTGATAACTTCAATGAAGCATTGCAAGTAGCTGATACAGAATATGTGACACTGTCGCAAAATATGGGAAAAAAATATTTTTCCTTGCTTTGAAGCTACTTAAAGGAAAATTTAAGGGAAAATTAGAGTTAAAAGGTTTAAAAGTGACAGATAGCATATTTGTAATTTCATGCCAGAATTATTGAACACTATCTTTGCCATTAATAACCATTATGTGTGTGTATATATATATGTCTATATATTTTTTTCAAATCCCAATTTAAAAATGTTAAACATAACTGAAGAGAATCTGAATTGAATAAAAAGACATATCTTTCCACATTAGGGCATACGAGGCACAAAAAAAAAAAAAAAAAAAATGTCACTGATCCTTCCATAAGCGCAGAGAGACATAAAAAAAGAACATCAAAAAGAATGGGGAAAAAAGTGGAAATGTTGAGCTAATTGGGATGTTGGCTATGGTGAATCGACATTGATTATCTCTTACAAGCCATGCAGTATTCCTCGCTGTGTGAGTCACAGCCAGTCTCAACTGAGAGTGAATCACAAGGCTTTATTGGAAAGCAAACGGCAAGTGATAGTACAACATTAAAACCTGCAATACACGTTTCCATCCTGAAAATGTGTTAAATTTGCTTCAGTAAGTGTAAAAGAAAATGCCTTGTGATACCACAGCAATTAAACTTTTTTTTTTTTTTTAAGATTATTTTTGGCCATTTCTGCCTTATTAGACAAGCACAGTGGAGAGAGACAGGACAGACAAAGCAGAGAGAGGGGCTGATCTGAACCTGCGCCGCTGCAGCTTAGCCTCAGCAGTACATGGTGCACGCTCTACACCATGGGCCACCGGGGCACCCCAATTAAACAATTCTCCGTGTCCTCACATATTTCAGTATATTCAGGCCTTTTGCTTTGTTGGCAGCATTGCGGAGCATAAACCGAAGACGACTCATTATAAGCTGTAAGTCTTGAAAATTGGTGCCAGGGTTGTCTCTTGAACCAATGTTAAATTCAGAGCTCTGTCAGAGGTCCTGTTTGGATATTCAAAGCAACTCCCTCACAGAAGAGTGCACTCTAGGTTGTCTGGCCAAGGAGGGTTAAAGGATTTGAATATTTACAATGACAGCCAAATGGTATCCATCTAACTTTCCAAGTTTGTAAGCAACTTTGCTTACCAATCCACACAGAATTAAAAAAAAAAAAAAGAAGAAAAATCCTCTTTCAGGCCAGATTTTTAATTAACAAACTAGCCAGAGGGGTTATTATTTTAAATGTGTGTCTGAAAATCAGTTGAAACATTTCCATCTTTCCTTCATTATGTCAGCCCTCTGAAACGGTGTGTAAATTGCACAGATACACTGCTTCTTTCTGGGGTGATTTGGAGCATCAGATTGGATTAAGCCACACACTCGTGAGGTCTGGTGCACAGGGCATGTGCTGCTTCGTGGGATGAGCCATGACTGAGCAATGTCAACCAGATGCTCACTTGCTCTCTGAACATGCTCTTTGTGAAGACTGCCATTTTGAAAAGTAATTATCATTTGCACTGTCGGTATAGAACAAACACATTAAGCATGTATGTATATGTCTGCAAATCAAAACAGCAGTGACCTCAAGTCCTCCAGTATGTGCTGCATATGACATCTGTGGATGTGAATAGCAATTAATTGACAGAAATGTCATCATCAGGCAGTAAAATCATATATTCCTATATTTCAAGCCTATATTTAATTCTTGCATGAACATAACATCCCTTTCAGACAGATATTTCAAACTCTTGTTACCACCTGTTATTTGCCTTTCACATTATTTCTTTGTATGTAGTTAACACCCAGTCACCAGAATAAAATGTTGCCTTTTTGTGTTTCTGCTTATCAACCAATACATTGAAATGTCAACAATCCTGAAACTAAAATATTTTGAAACCCCCTTAGGTGTTTTGACTAGGATGCAGGACTTATTGGGGAATGACTGTTTCATCTCCCAAAACCCAAACCGGCCTGGTTTATTTTAAAACTATATAATGACACTAGTAAACACAAAACACAGGGATTGCATTGGTGCAATGTAATATTGTAACATATGTTTTGATTGTCAGATACCTTTTTTAAAATAAAACAAAAGGTATTTGTTGGTGTGCACAGGTGCAGGCTGCCGGTTAAATGTCTGACTGACACATTCTCTACCAGCTGTTTCTGCAACTGTTTTGACCCTGGCATCATTACATTCAGCAGAAAACACAGAATATTTTGATGTATAATTTGTTTAAAAAAAATGTGTGAACGAAGACACCCACAAAGTGCTTGTAGAGCAAGACGTTCCTGTGGAGATCTGCAAACAAAATCTGTGTTGGACATGATGTCAACGGCTTCCGTTGGTTTATACCATCAAAAGTAGAGGTCAGATTGCTTGGACCATTGTACCATTAGACTCAGTGGAATTATGCCTGGTGTATAATATGTGTATGTCCAGCTGGTAGCCTATGGTAGTGAATGTTGAAAACCAGGGCATTTTAGTGTTTTGCTGATATTTGGCAGGACACCCCCACACACACCCACAAATCCTGGACAAACCCGGGGCGTCCCAGTAGCTAAAACTATTAAATAAAGCAGAAAAAAAAAATCCTGGACAAACGCTGGTCTGCAGAACCAAAGTCTTTGATTTTGTCATCTATCACCCCTCCTACGCTCTCATGTGGCAGTTTTTTTTTTCTCTCGCTTATTATATTACATCATGAAACTTAAACGTCCCATTTCAACGTGTCCTTGGTTTGCAGAAATGTAAAATGGCGACATTTTTCCCTGGTGACTGTGCTGGTAATTGTGTGCACCCCCTACCTCTCACCCTACTTCTTCCTGCCTTTGTCCATTTCTCCTCATTAAATGTTCCTCCCATTTCCCTGACAGTTTGTTGTGCACTTGTCTAATCAGAATCTCCTGCTGTTTGAGTGGAGTTTAACTGTGTTATGCAACACTGTTTCAAAGCACTAATCATTAAGTTCAATTGGTTGGCACATTAATCAGGAGAGTTAATTGGACAAGCACATGAATGCTATTAAGTGTTTGATTTGACAGAACCAGAAATCTGTTATTACATCGTACATCATCATTACCCACAAACTACAGTTCCCTATGCTAAAGAGTGAATGCATAATTCTGCGTATATCTCTCAAATAGATGTAGTTCCCTATAATTATTAAGCTTTAATTGGAAGTGTGTGGCGGAGAAATACAGGGTGGGGGTGTGTGGCACAAAGTTACCCTCAGAAAATTTAAAACTAGGTTGAAATGTAAGGTAGGGAAAGGTGTGTTTTTTTATTTTTTGTTTTTGTCAGTGTCAGCACTTTCTACAGCATGTTTTATTTAGACACTTAGCAGCATCATTAGTGAGAGCCTTGGATAGCCTCTGACCTTTTCACTTCCCCAGCATTCAAATCCAGCACCCATTTCTGCCGGCTACCAAGTCTGGCCCAATCCGGGTTTCCTACACCAGTTACCAGCAATTTATTGCTCCATATAGCCAAATCAGCAAAAAATAACACATCCACACTCTGTCGAAAGTAAATATGACTTCGATTTTGCCCCCCGAGGAACAATTAAGTGGGAACAGCCAAAACACAAATGTGATCTGTTGCTCCTTATTCACAAGAAAGTACAAAGATCAAAGCAAAACTGTATTCAGTCATTTTGTTTTTATATCACTGTAAAGTAGAGTATTCCAGACTACAGACAAAGCCGAGTAAATAAATCATTTTTATCTTACAGCATGGTGGGCAGAACACCAGTGCTATTTTTGAATGTGATTTCTCCATACATAATTGGCTTGCTATTACATTCAGAGTACTTTAAATCCAAGTATGAGTGTGTTTGTGTGTGTGTGTGTGTGTGTGTGTGTGTGTGTGTGTGTGTGCATGACACATTTCTTCTCTCAGGCTGTGGTACATGGCTTCAGTCTTTTGTCTCTAAAATGGATCAACTGATCAGGTCTCCTCTCCATAATGCAGGCATTCAGCCAAGCGGTAAACCCCATGCCCTACAGAAAAAGCTGGATCAATTGATGGATTGTCAGCGTGTGCAGCTGGAGGGATCTGGACAGCCATAATCCAAACATGTACCAACCTCCTGACTAAGTTTAATTGATCCATTGGTCTGTGGCTTTCTATTACTGTGCTAATAGGCCATGCATACACACAAATACATTGTAATTAGAGCTCATGAAGATGCGTGGATGAAGATTAACTCATAACAAGAAAACTAAATATTAACGTTACACATTAATAGCCTTGAATCAAAGTAAATTTAGCTGTTTATGACAAAACCTAATCAGCTTTGACAGCTTGACCCTATTTACACTTGGTAGTAAAATGTGGCCTATATTTGGATGTTTTATCTGGATAAGGAAAAAATGCATGTTGACTCAAGGTCGCAGGAGGCACTGGGATCAGAATCGCTCTCAGCCAAAGTCAGCCACGTGTAAATGCACTCCATACAGAGTGTTTCCATTTGTGAAAAAATATCACCTACTGGGCATAAACATCACAAGTCACTCTGAAGCTTGCCATCCGCTCAGCTACATCGAAGGCCTCTAGCAAGATCGGTGTCTACGAGCTATCGCTGTTTCACCTCATCCATAGTGAAGGAGTCACTGGAATTGCATTCACAGCTGCAAACTCTGATGCAGCACAAACAAATTGCCATTATCTCTGTCACCTGCTTGAAAAATAGGCACAGACGACAACCCCTTAGACCTTGATTGAAAAGAAAATGCAACCTGTGCAGAATCACATCTAATTAACCAAAACCTACACATTGCTGGTTTCTGTTGACAATGCCACCTCCACACCTACTTGCCTGCTTTGCATAGTGCACATGAAAAACAAGATCTAAATACATGCAAAAACAAATGCTGTGATCAAACTGGTAATTACCTGAATAGCCGATCTGTATACACATCACATTTTAATTGCAGGTGTAAATGTGTCACTTCAATTTTATATTTAGACTCGCAACTCATACAGGTACTCACAATCACTGGGCTAACCTTGTCATGATGAGCTGTGACGCAACTCTTAGTTTGAAAACAGGCAGTCCTAGGCTGGGTTACCTAAACCTGTATCAGGATCATTATTTTAGTCAATGCATCAATACCCAAAGAAAATCTTTCTCCTTGGACAATTTAGGAATAAAGGAAATGTGGGAATGTAGCCGAATGGCATCATATCAGAAATTCAGTACCGTAAAATAATATGCTTCACCTAAAGCTGCAGTTCTCTGCTATACATACATTTCTTTTATAGAGGGCCCTCGTGGCAAATAAACTCCTAAATCTAGCCATGTTAGTGGCATGCTGTACCCATTAGTCGCCTTTCCACTGATGCATCAAATGCAGGTGTGCTAGTGCTTGCCAAGGCCAGTTGCATTTCCATTCTCACATCCAGTCTTTGAATGCATAGTGGGGCTATGTCGGGGCCAGTTTCAAGGCCCACCAAATCCCCATGGGCCAGACAGGGCTAGCCGTGGACTGAAGCGGAGTTAAGGGTCATAAATGGGGAGACGGGTGCAGCTGATAAGTGCAGATCTTAGTGCAGCAGTTTGCTATTGTAGCAGAAAAGCAACAGAGAAAAGAAAAATGGGAGAACAACCAGCAGTACTGGTCAAACTGGTCAAACATCACTTTCTGAGCAGAGGATAATGTCCAACGTCAAAGCGACGGTGTTTACTGAAATGTGGATGTTATGCAATATATAGTGAGAGAGCTGTCAGCAGACATGTCCCATTGGGCATTGGATGCCCAGTGGGACATGTCCACAAGAAACTGAGATCTCAGTACAAGGCAGTGAAAGCACACAACACACAAGCGAGTGTCTAAAAGAAAAGTCCCATGGTGCATAGTTCTGCAGTAGTTAGATGGTGCCAGGTGTGCAAACTTCAGTCTCTTGCATCCTACTTCCACTCGTGTGGATGGACAGGACGAAACTGCGGGGCTATCAGCATCACAATGGAAACGTGAATGGTTTTGGTGCTCATGGATAGAGGCTGAAGACCATTAACACCATTTGTTGATTTGAAATGCAAGATCAAGACATACACAAGCAGTTTCCCAGATTCATAGTGTGCCTTCTGAAATTGAAAGTGCACTTCCAGCTAGGAGGAGTGTGATGTGTTTGGTAAAACAGTGTTACCACCACGTCACACCTTACCACAGCCTGCACGGCTTTATGCAACACAAGTTTGTAGAAAAGGTAGTGTCGATTTTTTTGTTAGTCTCTATTTGGTTTCCTCTCGTTCTGTTCCCAGGTGATGCATCCATTTCTCTGAGAGTGTATTTGTGTCAGCCGGTTGATCTCAGTGCCATGTGGCCGACAGGAGTGGGTTTATTTATGGTAACAAAACGTTGTTCGCATGCCACTGAAAAGGGCAAGTGCTCTGAAGGCGGCAACAATGGTACCGGGCATTAGCCTGCTTTTACCTGTGATTGTTATCAGCGCAGGAGAGGGAGAGACAGAGAGCAAATGTGAGGGTAAGTAGAAAGAGAGGGAGGATCTGGTGCAGAGAACAAAACAAAAAAGAAAGCAGGGGATAGAGCAGGACGGGAGACAGCAAGACAGTCAGATAGACAGCACACAAGCAGTGGGTGGGACACAGACAGGTGTTGGCAGACAGGGTGGTAAATTCACCAGCTGGAAATACACAGGGGGTTTCAGAGGTACAGTATACAATGAGACTGAGACTGGGCATAGACTAGAGGTGCTTTAATTAGAAACTAAATAATGAAACAGAGTGGATGACTGAGCTCATAGCAGGAAAAAAGACCTGTGGCCAGAGGAAGGGGGAAGAAATTTTTCTTAATCATAGTTTTGTGCCTTGGAGCATGGTAAGTTTTAATGAATGATTGAAAACCAATCATCAATGGTGGTATATTAATACTGCAGCATGCCAGATGACCTTTTCCCTAGGACTGAGTGAAAAATGACATTCTAACAGAAAAATTTGATGGCTTTTTTAAAAGACTTTACTTATTACATGTTTTCCCCCTCCCTACACCCCCTCCCAATCCCTTAAGAGATTTCAATTAAATTGTCCTACTGAGTTCTTCACTTACTTTCCCTAATCTCTCTCTTGGCTTGCGGCAAAATGTGATTTTGTTTTTTCCCCCATGCCATTTCCAATTTAATAGAAGTGTGTTTATGTTCGTCTGTGTTATGAATTAATATAGAGTTTTTTATGGGTGAAGGTGCATGCTGCTATGGTTGAGCACCTCTTCATTCAAACTCTCTGTACCTTGAAGGTGAATAGTGCAGTGCTTCTGTGAACCCCATAAATTGAGCAGTAAGAGCCCTCCTTCTGGTGTTGTTGAAGGTAAGCTCCAGACTTGCCCTTGAGAATGTGTTGGCTTCCGGTAAATGATGTGACTGAAGTCTGAATAAGTCAGTTGAATCAATGGGCAATATTTTCTCAGTAGACATATTTGTGGCGTGTATTGTTTCCATCAAGACAGGCAACATCATTGCAATTTATACAACTCATTATCTAAAAATCTCCACTAAACCCTGGCAGCCTGATGCAACAGCCCCGATGATGTTATAAACAAAATGACACAATCGTCTCTCATGCATTTTATGAAGTATGAGCTCATGGCAGTTGATTAACCAGAAATCTGTTAGATGTTTGCAGTGAGGCCCCTCAGCTCTGGGCTCTCAATTCACAGACATTAGAGGCTCTAATGAGGACAAACCAAATATCCGTGGACCGCTGAACACATCCTCCCATTTCTTAAAAATGTGAAAAGACAAGCACACAACCCATCCATCACAAAAGATGAGGCTTTCTGTGCCTGTCACACTTTTGGAACGCCAGTCAGGATGACCCCGACATTCCCTGGGAGACAATACAATCTCTTAGACTGTAACTGAAAGAAGTTTTGTTCTTGCTGCCCCATCTGACAAGAAGCTTATTTGCCTCCCCAGAAGCCGTCCCTTGGACATTTGGCATGAGGGGAGTCACACAGAGTTACGTAAAAGCTAATGAGTGTCTGGCATCGGACTGACAGAGCCCATGGCTGTTCTAGGCCAATAGCCTTTGTGTGTGTGTGTGTGTGTGTGTGTGTGTGTGTGTGTGTGTGTGTGTGTGTGTGTGTGTGTGTGTGTGTATGTGTGTGTGTGTGTGTGTGTGTGTGTGTGTGTGTGTGTGTGTGTGTGCATGCACGTAGATATGTGTACAAGTGCATGTGCTTGTGTATTATTATTGGCCTAAATGAGCTCATGCATCTACCAGTATTAAGGCCTACACTGTGCATAGTATGTGACTGTCATTCATGGCTGGTTGAACAAGGCTGGTCAGTCAATGTGGCCCTCTAGTTCCACTGAACCTTGCTTTCAGCCACATCGGCCAATGGCTAACAAGCAGACACCCTCTGCAATGTCATAGGTCCAACTTCTGAAAGACATGACTCATAGATGTTGTGCTACTCTGTGCAAGATTAGGGGATTACTGATATGCTGAGGATGACTGTAAATGCCATTGAAAGAATTGACCACTTGAGAGTCAATAGGGTTTGTGTAAAATTGACCCACTTGTTTTAAGTGAGAAGGATGGGAATGACTTTGGGAATATTCAGCAGCAATCAGCAAGGACATGCACTTGAAATGGAAAAAAAAAAGATTGCAATGGTAGGTTTCCTCCATCCTGTAGCAATTTAAGTGAAGCAGTTTGGAGGAAAGGATTGGGGTTTGCATCTGATGTTATTCTTTAAAAGCCGGGTTTGAAGCATGGAGGCTGGGTGCAGCAGGCTCTCCTTGGGTTGTGTTGTTTGCCGGCGTCAGCAGCTTTGATGGCCAAACTATTTCAGAACCCTCTTATATCTGCTATAAAACATGATTTTATTTTGCCTCCATTTGTTTTGCAAGCATTTCGTGTTTTTTTTTTTTTTTTTTTTTGGCATTGCTCCGAACCTGCATCAATTTGTCACAGTAGATATTACCCTGTCATGATCCAGGTATATATTTTGCGATACGATTAAAATTCCCCCTAAGCCCGAAGTGCAGCAGCCATTTTCCAAAGTGCTTTTTATTTTTTGGCTGCTTCCTGTGCTTCAGGGTCAAGAGCCAAAGTCTTAAGTGGAATATTTCTGCCAATATATAGATCATGCTCTCTCTCTCTCTCTCTCCCTCTCTCTCTCTCTCTCTCTCTCTCTCTCTCTCACACACACACACACACACACTCACTCACACAGACACATACACACACACTTTCTGCTTTCCTCATTTTTATGCTCTGTCTCTCTTTATATATTTTCTCTCTTGCTGTTTAAATCAAACTTGGGTCAGGATCCCTTTGCAATAAATTGCTCTCTGCTGCAATTTGGACCTATGCTTTTAGTGGAAAGACTGAATCAGTGTTGATACACTAAAACATAAACCATAAAATCATGAAAGCTTAGGAATTAGACTTTTAACCTCATTAGCAAAAAGCATATCCCTCTTGGCCAGTGTGTTATGTTTTGACAAGCATATATCACAGATGGCAAACTCTTTGGGGTGATATTAAGAGGGACAAATGGGGAAGAGGTGAGAACAGATATGAAAAGGAATGAGCAGGAAGGAGGAAATTGTGCTGTACTGAAACTGCATGAGCTTTGTGTAGATGCAGCAGGAGGCCGATGGAGAGAATATCATGTCAGGGAATATCACATTGCCACAAATCACATCGCCAACTCCCAGCTGAGATTTGAGCTGCCAACCTTCTGCTCACCAGCCGCACTCGTGACCTCTCTCTCCTCCTCGCCGGTGAACGAGTTATGACATTTCTCTGTGTTTATACTGAGGAAGCGCTGTGTTATCATGAGCAGGTGACTGTGGAACCGTGGTGGGATCGTGGCGGTACCAGGGTGGGATCGTGAGGTCAGGCCTGTGACAGAAAGTGGTGGAGGAGGATTAGCGGCCCAGCAGAGGGAGAGATCGGCCTCCCTCCAGTGGAGAGCCAGCTGGTCAGCAGGCAGGCCAGTCCGGCTCCATCTGTCAGTCACCTGCTTGACCCACTGGGGGCCCTGGTACATCTCTCCACCTACCGTAGCTCAGTGGAAATGAAGTCACACGATTTCAGTCGTGCTGCACTTCAGTTATGATGGAGGCCTGGCAGATGGTAACGTCAAACAGAATCCACAGTTTGCACAAAGGCATACCAGGCATGAGTGTCTTTTTTGCACAGGACTTTGAACACTTTTTTCCTCCCACACACTTACATTCAGAGTATTGTTGGGTGTGAAGTGGACTCTGTAGCTCTTGGAATAGGTGGGGACTGGAAAAGGTAGTAGTGAAAGACTCCTCCAACAAAGAAGACTGGAAGTTATTTGTATACCAAATTATGTATAATTAACAGCCCTTTCATTAATGAAATGCAGTATATCTGATGGATGACCTTGCAGTGCATTTGATAGCCAAACATGCTAAATATTCTGCGTAATGCAAACAAAATAACTTGTTCAACTAAATCCTATGAATCCCCACATGAGATAATTCATAGACTACATTAACCCCATCTATTTGTTATGAATATGAATCTATGCTCTCTTCATTATAAGCTCACGCAGCCAGTTGATTTCACAAGTTCGTTGAATTTTGACTTATAAAGGATCTTCAACCAAAGTGTTATGGGACCAATCAGTGTCCTGCAGATGATGCACAGGTGATAATGACAGCAAGAACCTACAGTGCACTGAACTGGGAAACAGAAACAAGGAGGAAATCAGCATAGATCTGCCAAAATGGAAAGATTTGTGTTACCAGCATGCTAACAAACTCGCAATAGGATTACCAATGTTGCTCACTTGCATCATCACAGTTGCTGCTGCTTGATTAGCTTCGACACTCTCATACTACATCATACTATTCATTTGTCTGATTGAACGAGTCACCTGATGGTAGACAGATAGTGAACCCACCTGCTAAATATTTTTAGGTTATTTTTTTTTATCATTTTAATTTATTTGATAGTGACGAGCAGCAAAGAGCTCTACCGTGTGAGCCACCAGGGCAATCCACCTGCTAAGTATTTTTGTTAACGCTGGCTGCTGTCGCTCCTTTTCCACACAGTTTAAACCAACAGCCCAGACTCTATTTTGTGAAGTGAACAACAGAAACAAAATCAGATTATGGCTATGCCAGGCTATCTTCATTACGGCCAAAATGTGAAAACAGTAGTGCAACATATAGTCATCTCATATGGGCATGTCCTAGGTCCTACTGCTTCTCGGTGGCCATTAATTCAACTGAAATAAAGAAAATATTTGGGAGAAAGATACCTAAATTCACACTTATATGTATTGGTATTAGATGCTAAGAATACTTGTACAGTTGGTTCAAATCCATTATTAGAACTGCTTTGAATGTATGATGAAAAGCCTCCAGCCACTCCTTTGTAGTATGAGAAGCTAATGCTTATCTTACCACTGGAGATGTTATCTGATGTAGTTAGGGCTGTGTTAGAAGGGACTGCCCCTGAGTCTGAATTTGTTGTCATTATTTCTTGTATCTGACAGTGTGTTATATTTTATTGACGTGGTTGATAAAAAGTGCAGCAGGAACAGATGGATAGGTGACATGGTGGAGGGTGAGCGGATGGATTAGACAGTATTACTGTGTATATGTGTGTGTGTGTGTGTGTGCGTGTGTATATATATGCATGCTCTTCAAAATTAGACTCGTTTTGTAAATAAGTGCATCAGTAAGTGAAAATGAACAGGACTAGGTGTTCTAAATTCGCATGAAAAAAAAAACAACAGGCTTTTATTAAAATCTTTTTTACACTATTGATCACTTCAAATCAGCCGTGTCTTGATCTTTGAGGACTTCCCAGGAAATGTTACCTTCCCAAGACTTCAGTCAGCCCAGTTCTGTCACAGCATCTGTATCGTAGCTCATCCATACCCAAGTCAGGTACCAAAAAAAAAAAAAAAAAAAAAAAAAAATCCCCTATCCGAAACAATGCTGCATTTTGTTTTTACTGCTGAATCCCTCTGACAGCTATTGTGGGTTCCTGTCAAAAAGTGTTGTTGTTTTTTTCATTTCCCAGTCTCAGTCACACTAACAAGGAGTGAATAAACAGAAGGAAGAGTAGAAAAACAATAGCACTGGAAATGGCTCTGCCCAGGAGAGTCAGCGGAGCTGAGGAACTGGAAAAGGTTAAGTTTTATGTCATGAACTTCAAATTGTTTTCCCCTCCAACTGTTATACTAACATACATATGAAAGCAGCACCGAAAAATTATACAGTGAGAGTTTTCAATAATGACTCAGTTTCTTTCATACAGCTGCTTTTGTGCCCAACACTGAAAGCTGCTTTCTCTCTCCAACAATAACAGATGTCAAAATCATGTTCTCTTAAAAGTTGATAACTGGTCTGTGGTTTATGGCAGCCATCTTAGTAGAAAGCCAATTGTGCTTGATTGACTGTGACTGTGATTGGCAGAAACTTGGCTCTATTGTTTGGCCACTCATGTTATCACAATTGTGAAGCCCAGCTAGCCTGCGGCAGTAAAAGCAAGAAGGATATTGGCTCCTGAGTAGCTGGCATCAAGCCTTTTTCAGACAGACAATTCCAGGGGAGCAATTGTCTGGTTTAATTGCTCCAAAAAAGAAAGAGGGAGAGGCGGTGAAACTAACAAGCTGTCTACAGAATCAGTAATTTACAGGCTCTGTGATAAAAAACAGAGATTGCTATATTTTTTTTTCCCTCTATGGATGCTTGTGCTCTCTCTCTCTCTCTCTCTCTCTCTCTCTCTCTCTCTCTCTCTCTCTCTCTCTCTCTCTCTCTCTCTTCTCTTTCTCTCTCTCTGTTCTAGTTATAGTGAAATATTCACAGAACCAGCTACTGGGCCGCTATAATTTGCAGCTGTTATTTGCACAGTGGGACAGACAAACAGTTTTCACTCACACTCAGATTGATATGATGGGCTAGAGCTTTCAGCCTGGACTAGCCTGTCTCTCTGAAGCGAAAATGTATTTTTTGCCATCTTCATCTTCATTGTCACTGTCTCCATCTTCATCTCATTCTTCTTCACTCTCTTCTTCAATCTCCTCATCCTCATCTTCTTCAGTGTTACCTACATCTTCATTGTCAGCTTCATTTTCCTCACTTTCCTTTTTCTTTCTTTCTTTCTTTTTTTTTTTTTTTTTTACCATTAGTAATTTCCCCACCCCGAAAATAGAAAGAATGGCACTAGAAATGGCACTGCTTAGGAGATTCTACAGCTGCTAATGGGCCAACTGGCAGCCATCTTTAGAGCACTAATTGAATAACTTTGTTGATACATGGTTTTATGGTATGGTATTATTGGTAAAGGAAGATTTGTTTCCAAGGTGGTGTGCTAATAGCAGCCTGTGATGGCAGCTCCACTGTCTCTTGTGTGTTTTTAATTCTTTTACTGCTTGTTGCTGTGTTTTTATTGTTTTTAATGCTTTTTAACATTCCGCGGACAGAAGCTGACAGTACTTTTCGAATTATCTGCTACCTGCTATCCCTTCTGTCATGTGAGCACACAGGCCAACAGGAGGATGTGTTGATGAGGACTCAGAATCAGTTTCGGGAATGCAGCATCATGTGCTTCACCAAGACGCGGCTGCACAACCATATTCCTGACTCAAGCGTGACCGCTGACGGCTTCCTGACTGTGCCTGGGCTTCTGGCCATCGTGTTCAGCAGGAGACTCAGAATGCCATGGAGTACAACTGAGTGGAGCCGCAGGTCCTTCTTACCCACTGCCATCAGGCTGTACAACTCTGCCCTGGACTGCTAAATAATGTTATGGCAAAGCCACCAACCCACCAGATAAGGGTAACTACTCTCAGAGCCAATGCACTTTTACCAGCAACAAGATTATTTTCAGAATTCTTATATTAAGTTTCTTGAGGTACTGTGGCGATGTTTTCTGTTAGCCATGCATCAGGCAGCTCAGCCTGGATATTCGCTGACTTTGCTGCCTTCACCAATATGAACAAACACACTGGCAAGAAGGTGTTGAAATGCACCGGCTTGCCCTGAACCAAAAGCTCATGCTGATTCCAGCCAATTCAACTTCTATGATTTTTCTATGTGTTTTTTTTCCCCATGCTAGCTTTTTTAATACATTTTTGAAAGACAAGTGATTGATATGTTTACTGACTGCAGTCAGAAACAGTGCCACCGCTGCAGACCACTACAACATTGTCTGATTTCAAACAATCCCTCTGCTCGGAGTGGTTTTCTACCTGGATACTTGACTTAAGCACTATATAACTTACATTATATTGAAGCGTGATAGCAACAGCACCAGCGTGTCCTTCCCTTAAGCTGAAATGAACCATGAGCCACCGATG
>NC_044001.1:13942797-13985297 GCF_902150065.1 Myripristis murdjan
GCCACCTTTACTTACTGACATAACAGGAGCAACTGATCATGTGATTATATCCTGGGTGCACATCCTGATTTTATTCAGCAAATGCATATCCATCACAATTTATTACACTTCTTTTTAGCAAATAAAAATGTCATCCATCTCAACCATTTGCACAAACTTTTAACTGCATTTTTCTCTCCAACAAGCATTTTATGTGGCAAAACACACCTAAAAAAGGTAAATAGAAATGCGGTCAGTCTGTCCGCCCCACTGAAACATGCTTCTTTTGATGTTCAGCCCCTGCGGTCTGTGACTATAGCTAAACTATGAAAATGAGTTAGCCTGAAAATGTTGATTTATTGGTGATTTATGGGTTGAAGTTACACTGAAGATTAAATTGCCAACCTAAGAGGAAGAAGAAGAAGAGTATGTCCTGTATAATCATACCTGTGCAGCTCGCCAATTAGCGGGTGACCTGTTTACACCTTCGCTGAATGGAGCAGAGGCCGATAATTACAGGGACTGCTGCAGGGTTCAGAAGACAGGACTGAAACGCTGGGATGACCCGTTTACACCGAGCTCAAGCCCCCGATGGTAATGTGGCTTTAGGTCCGTGCAGATTAAAGTGAATTAAAATAGATTCCCGCTCTTAATATTTCAAAAACAGCCACAGGCCAACATTTTTGCCACGGTTTTCTTCAGGGGAGAGAATCTAATCTGAGGCCATACTGTAGTGTATGCTTCCAGTTTCTCATTTGGATTTAGTAAGCCTTTTGGAATGCACCACGACTTAATAACTAAAATAAACATGGTTGACTGCATTTTTTTTGCTATCACAGAATAAATAAATAAATAAATAATAAATACATAAATGCATAAAAAAGTGGACAAAAAAAAGTGTTTTCCAGTATTTCCCATAGTCCTAAAGCTTGAACATACTGTATTAATACTGAGGTGGTTTTGACTGTGGCATGTGATAACTCCCAGCACATACTGTTATTTCTACTGCTCGTAATCATTTCATTTTTAAAGTAGTGTGCATCAGGGCCAAAAACTAAAATGTCCTACTTGCATTTTAATCGAGTGCTCTCACACAAAGGAGCTTGTACTTGCATTACTGTCTTACAGGAAGACCCATTTAATATGAAAGTAGGCTGCTAACCAAATGTTTCCAAGGACACTGCTGCAAAAATAAGTTCTCAATCAACCGGCTTTCAACTTTTGAAAACTAAAACATCCTATCAATTAGCCTCCATTTCTATCTACACTCTTTCTAACAAGTTCCACCGATTTGTAAAAAAAAAAAAAAAAAAAGAAAAAAAAATCCAACATGAAGAACAGTCAAGTCTACATGACGGTGAAAGCAGTTTAGCTGACAGAAGCAGGACTGTAATTAGAGTATTTATGTAGCTGACACTTCAAGTCGAATGTCTTCAATCAGTTGTGGGAAGAGAATCCAATTCATGTATGTACTCTGCCCACGTTAGCTATTAGCTACCTCCGCTTGTCTAATTACTGTCATTCATCCTTTATCAATGAGAAGTGGTGGGAAGCAGCTGCTGCCGGATAGCTGTGTTCTTGTGTGCATGCAAAAACACATGTGCAAACACACACACACACATACACATATACACACACACACATAACAAATGCACACTCACTTATGCTTATACACAGAAATAAGAACACATTGATCAAGCCGGGAAGGAGGATTATGTATTTTTATTTTGGAGATATAAGGATATATTTTTGCCTGTTTTTCACTGCAAAAAAAAAAAAATCGGCACATTTCCAGAATTTTCTTGAATTAAATGTTATTTTTGTGCTGATCTTACTTATTCTAGTTTCAGTTTCAGCCCAGAAAATCCTGAAGCCACTTCAGCTGCACTGGAAGTCTCATCCCATGTTTTTTTTTTTTTTTCTTTTTTATGAGAAACAAGATTTTTTAACACAGTATGGGACTTAATCACTTGTTAACACAGAGACTTTTTGCAGGGTGCCCTACTAAGTGATCGGCTATATGTCTGTATTCTGTACTGCCACACTTTCCTCCAGATTACATTTTGTCGTGCACTCAGGGCACGAAGGAATAGTTGAGGCTATCTCTCTGACACAGACGTGATGGCATATTAGCTCCTGTTTGGGGACTGGTGCATATCTCACCTGAAAATTCAGCTGTTACTCTGTGGATCCTATAGCTCTTTGTTCCCTCTCATCCTCTTTTTTTTCATCTTTCCTCCAATCCCCTATCAGCTCCCACACATCATCCTGCCACCATCTTTACCCACCCACATTTTCCATGTGTAGATTTCTCCATCTCTCTATTCTCACATCCCTCTCTCTTCCATCCCTTGCTCAGTTTTGGCCCTTTTGTTGCATCTCTGCCAACAAGTGTCGTTATCAGTGTCAATCCCTCTATGCCCTGCTCCCTCCCACCAAGCTGCCTCCTCCCGTGACAACCGGCTAATTAGGTGTCACCACGGAAACATGAAAGAATAGCGGACTGTAGGTGCGTCCGTATGGCTGTCATCTGTTTTACTTTGAAAAAGTTGACAGATGAGAGGTAGATTAGCAAGAGTGTAGGCAGGAATGAAAGAAGGGAGGATGAACAGAGGAAGGGATTGGGTGGAAAGAGGGAGGAAGAACGAGAGCGAGATGAATATGAGAGAAAACAGGAAGACAGAAAATGAGAGGAGAATAAATATGGGATGAGGGATGTTGGAGAGGAGAAGGGGAGAAAGTGATGGGAGAGGGAAAGGCCACCGCTGCCATTCCCTCAGGCCACTAATAAAATGCTCCAGTCAGACCTCTTGTATGTACACACATGCATGGAAACACACACACAAACACACACACGCACGCACGCACGCACACACACACACAGCAGTCAGGCTTCCTGATCGATTGAGCCGTGCCCTGCTCTGACGTCTCAGCAGGCCTCAAGATGAATGAGTCGACCTACGAAGGAAAAGAGGAAGAAGAGAAAAGAGGAAAAACAAATCTTTACCTTTCAAATCTCCGAGGTTTGTGTCACACTGCTGAGAGGAAGTGAAGCTAGCATGCATTTATCAGTGCTTATGACCAGCATTTTATTGTGTGCATATGCATTTGTGTGTATCTATTGGAGTGGGGCATTTATCATTGTGGCACTTCTGTGCTTGTGCTACATTTTTTACATACAAGTCCTATTATATTATTATTATTATCATTATTATCATTATTTACTGTTCCTTTCTTGATGTTAAACACCTTGATTGATTCAGCTTTTATTTGAATCTGAATTTAAAGGGTTTTATTTGTGTGTACAGATGTGAGTGAGTATGCATTTATCTATTCATCAATTAGTCAATTAATCAAACTTTGTTTATATGGCACCTTTTCTACAGACAAGTGCAGTACAATGTGCTTAACAATAATAAAAAACTGGCAATGCTGAAAAAAGAAGTGACGCAGTGGAGATATTTACAAGGGGATAGTCTGCTTATGCATAAAAACACAACGCATTTTGACAAAATATAGAGGAATAACATTTTAAAAACAAAGGTAGTGTGGGATAGGTAGAGTAAAATAATACACATAAAACAGGTAAAATGAAAACAACTGAAAAAAAAAAACAAAATCAGAGAAATGGGAAAATAACATACTGTTTTGATGACAAAGAAATCATATGGTCCAACAAATAAAATCACTGGAGCACCAAGAAAAACTAAGGCAAAAAAGGTACCGTTTGAGCCAATGTCTTCTAAAATACAAAACAAATAAATGAAGAAGTGCAAATTCACAATAGCTGCAACCAGGTAAATGCATTCACACACACACACACACACACACACACACACACACTCACAAACACTTGACAGTTGCAGGTTGTTACAGGGTGACCACCGCTTTGAGGACAAATGAATAGACGGACCAGCGGAAGGAGATGGTGTGTGTTTGTGGCATGTGTACGTGTATGTCTGTCTATCTGTGTGTGTGTGTGTGTGTGTGTGTGTGTGTGTGTGTGTGCGTGTTTTTACAAAGTTGGCCCTATTACACGAGGCCACTCCCTCTGCCACTCCCCATTGTTACTCAGCTGTCCTTTGGCTAGTGACCAACCTCTCCACAAAATCTTGTGCCAGCCTGTGAATCTATATGGAAGTTATGTGGATTTGTTTTTTTGCCATAGGCCACTCGCACTGTTACGCCACCTGGCATCAACACAAACACACCTTCACACGGACACACACATTTGACCTCCATGGCAAATTTCAGGGGCAAAAACTGTGGGGAAATTTTGGGGACCAACCAACAGACACAGCAAGAAATAGAGCTGCTGGTCGTAGCTAAAAATACAGATTTCAGGCTCACGTGCGTCCACATAAGTCCACGTGCATATGTGTGTGTGTGTGTGTGTGTGTGTAGCAGTAGCAGACCTTGCACATCTCCATTATCTAACGTTTAGGCTCAGCAACAAGCAGAGACAGGTTTGAATTGCTCTTGTTCAAGCAGGTGCTTTTGAGGCATTCATCACCTCTCAGCTGATGGTCCACTACTGTCCGGCCTGTCACTGCCATTCACAAGGTAACACTCACACAGCTGCCAGAAAAATGCCTATTGTGCACTGGAAAGGGCAACTAATAATTGGGACTGTGCCCATACTCAGCTTGAGGCTAATTAGTTGTGTATCACCAAAAGTGTGACCTCCATACTAATAGAGGATACTGCGGTTGAGCAGGGAACAATCATTTCGGTCTAAAGCCAGCAAATGACAATAGACTCCACTGTCTTACCACCCTATTCACATTTTCTTCAGTGCAATCACAAAACATTAACATCATATAATCAGTCCCACAAATATACAGCGACGATATTAATTCTTCATTAAGACAATTAGGAACAAGAGCATCCAATCAATCAATCCCATTAGCTTCTTTGTCAAGTAGTCACTCTCCCCTCGCCGCATGGCATATTTATTGCCTCAATGCTCATTCACTGTCAATGCTTATTTAAGTCATTGGAGGGCTACAAATAATTGTGCTCACAGATTAGCTACCACCACATTTCATGCAGGACATTTGAGAGATGGGAATATCAGACAGAATCTGAGATGATGACCATGAAAGTGATCATAATTTTGCATTCAAGATGTAGGGTAGAATCATAAATAGAATGACTGACAGTGACAGGTAAATTAACCAAAAGCAGTTCCGCACATGCTTCATGCGTCTAAGTCAATCTGCCTCTCTCTTTTACACATGCACACACACACACACACACGTACACAAACACACACACACACACACACACATACACCACCTGTCTGCTTAACTTTTGCCACATGAGTCCTAAAATTAGCTTTAAGGCCACCATTTGCAGATAATCTGGATTGTGCACACACAAAAAGTAACTGCATGCACTTATATTTACACAGGTTCATGCACGCACGCACGCACGCACGCACACACACACACACATGCATGCACAGACACACACACACACACACACACACAGGTTGCACATTACCTCAGTAGAATATCACTCAAACAGCTGAAGAGCGGCAGGAGGGGATCGCTGTGATCTAGCTGTCCTCTCCTGGTGCTACGGTAATGGAGCTAGCCGCCGTGCTGCTTGTTGAGTTGATGTTTTAAGAGCTTTAATGGACTGGCAAGCTCCAGATGAGAGTTAGGTCTGTTCTGAAAATGCACTCATACTGTCAAATGATGCAGGCCAATTAAGGGAATGTCTTACCCAAAGCAACCTATAGAAATGTGAGTGTGTACATTTTTAGTACATTTCTAGCCTGAGGCTTGATTATTACTCCAGTTACTGCAAACAGTGCATTTTAGAGTGTTTAAAAGGCACCTTTATTATGTTGTCTGAGGGCTACAATCACGTTATTGCAGAGGTTGGAGGTAGTTTAAGTATACTTTTACAAACAATGTTCTGAAAGAGCCACCACTAGTGATTTAGTCTATCTCAATTCTAGATAATGCTGCATAGCTCTCCCTGGAGCTGTATTAATAGCCCAGATTCCTTTGTGTCTCTGTTAACTTCACACTCCTACCCCTCATTTTGTTTGAGTTAACGAAAAAAGGAGGTCCATTCCCTTTTTCCCTCATGTTTTGTTTCCCTTCCGCTTCCTCATTTCCCTGTTGTGCGCCAGGCTTGTGTAGTCTAGTGTAGCAGTTTCAATATTGATGGGGTGGATCGATCAGAGGAGTATCATCCTCCCTTTTCCTGTTACAGTAGCTCTTTGAATAATCTATCCCACATCCAGTATTCTGATACAAGCAATAAATGACTCAAGTTAAGGATTCCAGGCCATAGTGTCCTCAGCCAAGAATTCTTGCTGTTTTTAACTTATTTGAACCACTATATGCTTAAAAGTACAATTGTTGCCAGTCACTATTCCCAGGTTATGCTGTGCCGAAGCTTGGCAAACACAAATAAATATGCCATCTCCCACATAAATGATGCAGGCCCCCTTTGGCTAATCGAGGCCAGTGGTATTGTAGTGATTGCTTCTGAAGTCTCTTTTTAAAAAAAAAAAAAAAAAAAAAAAACTATAATTACTGCAGCTCAGTCAGGCCAATCAGTGATTTTTTTTAACCTTTAGAACACCAAAATGTCAAAATGTGCCATCTCTTGAGGTTTTGTCAACAACAATATCACAACGTCTGAAATATTAACTTTGAGCTTAAATTTTTGACCTTTAATTATAGTATCCCCAGTAGTTCCATCAGTGTAGTTTTTGAAGGCGCCTTCCACCAAACCTCCACTAAGAGGTCATGTTTTTTCCCAAGCTATTTGTCAAAACCTTGCAGAATATTAAAAAAAAAAAAAAACAAAAAAACAGAGAGAGAATGTTTTAAAAGGGTTCGCGTCTGCTCTTTAGCAGGAAAAGGCTCCCAACTACACTCTTCACTCACAAGGGCCGTGGATTATGTGAGGTATCCATGTTTTCCCAAAGAGCTGTTGCTATTAAGTTGTTGAGTTTTTCACATCTACATTTTTGATGGTTTAAGCTCCACAAGGAAATAGCCATCCAGCCCTGTTGTATTTGGGTGCCAGGAGACAGGGAAGATTAAGGCAGATTAGAAACCTTATCAAATCGCACAGAGGCTATCTACAGTAGATTGATATACTGCACGAGATGTACGTGGGAAAATATTTTTTTATATATATATTTTGGGTGAACTATTTGTTTAACCACCACTAAGAATACATTTCATCATTTCATCTATGGAAGGAAACACCACCATGTTAGAGAATTAATAAGAAAATGGAAGAGTGTAATGTTATCAGAGTTTTTCTGTCTGCCAAACCAAAAAAAAAAAAAAAAATTAAAAAATTAAAATATTAAGACAAAATGTGTGGAAAACATCACAGAGGCAGAGTTGGCGGCACTGCAGCCTTTTGTTTTGCTGCGACTCCTCCAGTAGGTTGGTGTGTCCTGTGTAAATGATAGCCAATCTTGACACCATCTTGGGTTTTAATCTGGCGGTGTGGCCTCTGGAGAGCATGCCACAGAAGTGATCCTTGACTCTAGCACCTCGAGCCTCAGTCATTATCACAGAGTATTATGTGGCTGTTGGTCTAATACTGAGCAATATCAACATTATCGCCTGTGCTGCTTGTGGCTTGATTGGAAAGCAGCTAGATACAGCATACTCTGATGATTGCTTTTCCCCTTGGAGAATATCGCAAACCGAGTTACATTTAATCTGCCTTTTGAATCTAAGCACAGTGACTTACAGTATCTAAATTAAATGAACCCCTCTACTCACACAAAAACTAATACAAAGAAGCAAACCTAGTTAGGCCTATTACACTATTCATTGTGTATAAAAAATATAATTATGCAAACACTGTTTACCCTATTGTACCCTACAAACAGTGGTGTGAGGCTCGCTCTGGCCTGTGGGGCAGCAACAGTTTGGTTGCGCAACATTCAAACCACCACTGACAATTACCCATAATTCCACAATGGTTCCTCCTGAGGGACTTTCACTGAACTCGACCACAGCAGCATTTCACAGGGCTGTTTATCACAAACAAGCAATTATTAAATTGTGTATAATGCCATAATGGCCGCCTGGTTGTTTGCTTATCCTTGTTAATCTGGCCGCTAACGGTTTGTTTGTGTTCCCTTAATCCGTTGACAACAAGCCGATGATGATGGTAATCAGCCTTAATTGTGATTTTGTGTGATTTTGAAATTAAGACGGAGAGGAAGCTGAGAAGAGCTCACAGCTCAGGTCTCCAAATAATTCTGATTGTTATTGATTGGCTTGAAGCATTCCATGATTGTGTCGTGAGATATTTATCTAACACAGCCTCACACGTGCACACATGCACATGCACAAGCACATACACACACACACACATACACACAAACACAATGTTGTCAGATGCAATGTTAATCATTCCCTTCCCTTCAAGGACTTGTGAAGTAAACAGAGCTTATATAAATGTTCTCATGCACTCCAATACTCGTTAGCACTTGTGAATAAGACAACAGAGACAAACAGGAAAAAGCATCACAGAATGCAGATCGTCATGCCTTTCTTCTTTTTGTCTCCATGTTAACTGTAGCTAATCATGGAAAAGGGACAGAGGACACAGGCACCGAAAACCCGCACACCCCTCGCCAAATGTCACACACACACACATACACACTTTTACTGCAGGCTGGCTAGAGGTCTCAGAGACAGGGAGTGTGTGATGATGGATGTCCTATATCTACTTTTTCCAGACAGCCGGTCAGCAGCGTGGACAGAGGGACAGTGGAGGCCACTGGTCAACACACACTTTAGCCCCAATTTTAACTTGTATGGATGTGTGTGTGTGTGTGTGTGTGTGTGTGTGTGTGTGTGTGTGTGTGTGTGTGTGTGTGTGTTTGTGTGTGTGTGGGTGTGGGTGTGTGTGTGTGTGTGTGTATGCATTTGCGCGTGTGCCAGTGCACATCCTGGCTCCTGTCCTGTCTCTTGTTCTGACCGTGGTCCTCCAGTGGAGGACTCGGAGCCTCATTCTCCCTTCCCATCTGCCCCGGCCCCGCCTCTTCGTCCCTCGGCTTGCCGTGCTGACAGGCGGAGTTGCCACGGTGATGGATGACTGTGCGCTTAGTTTCAGTGTCAGAGTCCTGCACCTCTGCTACCTGCCGTGCCGTCCCTGTCAAAGACTTCCTGTCGGGTCAACTCTAGTCCCCCCTCTCCCTCCTCTCTCTCTCTCTCTCTCTCTCTCTCTCTCTCTCTCTCCCTTTGTATCCACATATTTCTTCATCTTCATCTCTGTATTCTCCAATCTCTCCTTTATATAGCCCACAACTGGGACCTATTTCAAAAGTTAGAGCAGAGTGTAAAATTTCCCAGAAATAGGTTGTCAACCTGGTAACTTCTGAAGAGGCACAGAACAAAGACACTGATGGCACCGTGTCCGCTCTCTCTCGCCTCATAAATTGTACAATTTCAACTGAAAATATTTGTTTTAACAATCATTGAGAGGGTTGAATCTACAACCAATTATTCATAAACAATGCATATTAATGTTTCCTAATGAGCTGTGTGATGTGAAGTCACTCTAATCCCTTTTTTGCCAAAGGGGTGTGTATGTTTGTGTCCTTGAGTGAGTGTGTGAGCACTAGCGTGTGTATTTGTCAATGTGTGGTCGCTGTGCTCATTATACAGCATGCTTCCTTAGGAGTGACCCCAGTATTTACACCAAGCATTTTAAATACTCGGCCTTTGAAATGAGGTCCGTAAGCAAGGCACTCATGAGCTTTGTCTGCAAATGTAATCAGCCAATTACTTGCTTCTCTATTAGAGACCAGCGTCGGCCATGCATCTCTGCTACCAGGGACTAGTTAGTGTGTTCTAATGAGCCTTTAGCTTCCGACCAGAAGCCCTGTCAAGCATTATTAATAAAGAGGCTATTTGTGCAGACCTTCCAATTTAAACACTGTTAATACCAGCAAGCCATACTTATTAAGATTTATCTACGAGATTCATGTGTGCACCGTAATTGAGGAAACTGAAAATTCTCTCTGTTGGACGATATGTAAAATCCCTCTCTGTTGAGTTAATGCAACATTATTTTCAGGAAATTAAAATTAAAATTTTCTGAAACAAAGCCCAATCAAAAGAAAAGAAGTTGTTTAAAGGTTTTAAAAAAATCTGATTTTGCAAGTGATTGATATTTGTTTTTAAATGTCTTTATGACTCCGCAATAAACCGAGCCCATGATTTTTTTTTTTTCTTCAGCATTTACTGTAAATGTCCTAAGGCTGTTTCAATACCTTTCATATTTTATCCATGCATTTTTTTTCCCCAAACCATTGTATTACACTATTAAACTGTCAGTGAGAACAAGGAAAAGCAAAGACATGTGGAATTACATTTTTTTTATGTGAAAATATACTGTACCTCAGTGTTGCACTATAATCATAATGGACTTCATATGCTAATAACAAAAGCATTTTTGACAGGTTCATTTTAGAGTAATTGGTGTAGGATTTCTCTGAGCTTTGAATTGATCAAAGGGACGGAAAGAATAAAGACATAGAACTAGACGTCACTATATTTGATAAGGAGTTCTGAGAATGATTAAAAACACCATGGCAAACACCATTTCTACTACCACTATCACCAGCACCTGCAAAATGAGAAAATGTTGAAACTAACGTCCAAATAAAGAGGATAAGGTGTTTACATATGTCAGTAAGCCAGCTAATATCAGCAGATCCTAAGTAACAGTTTTCTCATGAGCTTATGCATGTGATTGGTAACAGGATAAGGGGTTTAATGCACTCATTTGAAAACAGAATACTTTAGCATCCTTAATAATGTCATAATATTGATGCAACTCAAAAAAAACCTTACTTTATAACAGGATTTTTTTTAAGTATATTAAACCCAATAAGTCTTTAAAGCATTTTTATTATCCTTGCTAAAATACCCTAATATATTTGTAACATTTGTATGTACAGCATATGCTCACGTGTGTATGTATGTATGTATGTATATACTCCTATAAAGAGCATATGTATGTCTATCCATTATATATCATATATGAGCAACTGTAATGCAGCCTTACATCTTTTACTTTAGTACAAATTTAAAAATTAAAATGCTGGTTGTGCAAATGTGCATCACTGACTAATTAAATATAATTATAGGAAGCTAAAAAAAAAACAGGCACAGTTTTGCACCGCCGTGACATCGCTCCTTGAAGATGAGCGGCCTGCAAAGCGGCTGGCCTCCTCTTTAACTACCATCCCTGGAGAATGCTGCGCTGCAGCCTCTGCCAGGCCTTTCTGGCAGTGGTTTCTAACAGCAGTCAAGACCCCAGCTTATCTCAGACACACAACTATGTAAACCACCTGGGACTCTTTACAGTCTGAAATGTGACTGCTGCCTCTCATTTTTTCTTTCCCCGGAGCCTCTCTCCACAACAGAGGGATGATTGATGCTGTCTCTGCCTTCTCTTTGACTGGCAGAATAAACACTGTTACCACAACAGCAATGCTGGGAGACAAACTACAAGCAACAACTGAGGTAGAGAGTCACACCACAACTGTGACAGTGTACGGTAGCAGAGATAAAGCTGCGGCAGTGTTAGCAGAGATAGGTGCGAGTTAGAAGACTGATATACAAGCATGATAGTGTGGGAGAAGTGAGAGATGTGTTCAACTATGACAGTACAGCAGGACGTCTGGCTGGATAAATTTTCAAAGTAATAATGATAGTTGGCAGAGCCGGTGGCAGTGAGTCTACAATCATACCTGGAGTTTGTATTTTATTGTGCGACTGCCTAAGAAAGTGATTAAAGGGTATTACTGCGTAGCCATTTCAAGGATGTATTCTGTCCTCAGCATATTAATAACAAGTCTGCTGCGAGAGAAAAAGAGATGATTTCAATAGGCTGACCGGGCAACATTGCAGATAGTGTTTAGGACAGACAGGTGTGCTATTAACAGACACACAATCTGCCATTCAGGAAAACAAAGGCCTTATTAAAGATCACTTTTACACACCAACTTACTCCTCACTGCTTGTAATTAACACAAGAGAGAGACAGGCAGGCGAAGAGGGAAAGGCAGAGATGGGTAAACTGAGGAGAAGCAAGCGAGTGAATGATGGAGATGAAACACCAGAGGCAAAACAAGGAGGAACAGAGGTACATTTGCACAAGCGCGGCAGTGTCTGCAAGAAAAGGGAGCGAGGAAGAAAGAGCGAAAGAAACAAACAAAAAGGTTGAGAAAGAAAGGCAGCGCTAAAAGACAACGCAAACACAGAGACGGAGCGAGATTGACAAGCCAAAAGGGAGACCACAGAAATGTACATAGCATCGCGCTGATATTGTCATTCTGTGCAGCAGCCAAGCTCCAATGTGCTGATTATGAGAGCATCATTTGAGACTGACAACCTTGTTCCTATAGTACAGCACGCCAAACACACTCCCAGCCCCTGTCTCTCTCTCTCTGTCTCTGTCTCTCTCTCTCTCTCACTCCCCGCCGAGCTCACACAATAGCCGCCTGATGAAGACTGAATGACGGAGGGAGGAGTGAAGCAAAACGTGAAAAAAAAAAAAAAAACACCTTGAGGGACTGGTGATGGGGAGAGCGTGAGAGAGGGAGAAAAAGGAGTGGAGAGGAGGTGCGGAGAGCAAGGGCTCAATGCAGCTGCAATTAAGGGAGCAATTTTGTGCCAGGGAATATGCTAATTCCTCCTTTGTGTGAGCAGTTGATTGGCCATTGCGGCGCGCGCCAGGCGGTGAGGGAAGGGGAAACGATGGGCTTGGACGCCTCTGTCTGGCACGGCGTCCATCACAGGCCTCATTTAGCTACAGCGTCACGGCTAGCACCAGCACTCACTGGAGGAAAAAAGACACACTTTGTCAGCCACCTCTCTCTGTGTCTGCATGTACATCCAAGGGACGCAGGCATAGTGATGCTAGTTCAATTAGCGAGCTCCAGAGACAGAGACCAGAACAAAGATACTCATTAATTGTCACGTATGACCTTTATATGTGACCTGTGACTCAATCGGCTGAAGACCAGTCATACTATTGGACTTGAGGGATCTTTGGGCTTTTGCAGAAGCTGCTGTATCCTTTTCATTGCTTTACACCTGGTGATGGTGAAACTAATTCAAAGGATACTGAATGTTAACCCTATAAAGCCTGAACTATGAAAGAATTGGCAGAAAATTCAAATTTTTTGAAACTGAACCCTTTATTTAGTCCTATAACAATATATATATATATATATATATATATATATATATATATATATATATATATATATATATATATAAACTCAAAAAATATGTTATTACACAATCTTTCTGGTGTATGATATATGATATGTACTTGAAGTGCCAATGGTATGGTCCAGGGTGAACAGGGGAAGTGTTCAAAGGTATACAACAGTATTGATTAAACTGAAAACGAAAAACGGAATTGAACATGTGTATCAGATATGATACAAATGGCTTTATAGGGTTAATTCTCTCCATCCTTGTGTCATGTTCAAATCCTTTTTAGGCACAGCAAGCTTTGGTGTTATGTTTTATTGTATGTCCCTCAGAGACCAATAAGCTACAATGTTTGTTATTTTGACCTTGATCGAGTGCATCAAATCACCATTTCAAGAACAAATTATACCGTGGTGGCAAGATATGGTAGCTGCTTGGCCTACTGGCAAAAAAAAAAAAAAAAATCTATTAATAATTCATGTATCCTGCACTCCATGCCACAAATAACCAATGATTGTCTGACTCCCTTCCTTAAAATAATCTGCTTAAATCATCAGTGAGTCAGAATGAAAAGCAAACGCGTTAGTAGGCTTACGCTCTCTGATTCAAACCCCATAACGCTGCTGAAACAGGGACTCATAACTCCCTTGTGTTTTCACTGAGCAGACTCATTCATTTTTTCCATGACGGGGCCAACACACAGACACACACATTCACACCTATGGGTAATTCAAAGTAATCAGTTCTCCTGACCTGTCTGCGGGAGAAAACCCACACAAGCAAATAAAGAGCATGCAAACTCCACATAGAAAAGGAGCCAGGATCTTCTTGCTTTGAAGCAATAGTGCTGACCATGGAGCTGCACCTCCCAATTCACCATACAACATCCAACACAGACAGTGTTTGGAGAAAAAGGATGTTGGATGAGCATCACAATGTAGTGACAGACTGCACATGTGAGTGTGGCTGTGATTAGCTCAGAAGTGTTACACGCTGTTGTGCATCTATCCTAAACATGCATCCAAGCAAGCTGAAATTTAATTTAAAAAAAAAAAATGTGTTCCTGTCACTAATGTTGATCAAGCAGTAGCTGTACTAGACATTGCTCTTATTCTAGTAAACATTCACTGCCTTGCCTCTCCTCCAAAATATCTTCCTTTTTTGAAAGCAGCAGTACACAAACTAACAAGGTGCCAGACATAATAGATATATTTAAAAAATTAAGTTTACTTAAAATTATGCTGCAGCAAATGCAATTATATGAAAAAAAGTATTTGCTCTAATCTATAATTAATCACTAATGCAGAGAGCACAAACAGTGGCACAGAATAAAGTTGCAGTCCCTAATTTAAGTGAATTGGCTAAAGCCTTTTTCCACTACTTTTTAGGATAGACAGTTTTATTAAATGTTTCTGTGCTTAAATTAATACATAGGCCCATGTCTACTTTCTAAGAGGTATTGTTTAACTTTAAAATTCCACCATTCTTCTTCTTTTACTTTTTCCCCCCAAAATTTCATTTAAAAATTTATGTCATTGATTAGCCCTGTGAAGTGCGCTGCATTTGTGCAGACAAAATGATACAGTACGACGCACTGCTGCGCTATACATTAAGTTTTGATATGGTTCTTGTGAGTTTGAAGGACCAATACATTTATGCGCCATTGTCAGATGCCAAAGATTACATTCCTTATGGCTCTCCCACTTCTGACTTGAATAGGGTTCTCCCAGAGGTGAATCTGTTGAGTCCGTTTAGATCATTCTTGTCTAATAGGTTAGCATGGCAAGTCATGGCAGATATGAGAAGTTCTGCCTGTACTCTCTTACATATTTCACATGCTCTTCCACTCTCACTCTGTCTCTTTGTATCTGTCTGAGTGATGATGTCAGTAACAGTAGGGTGGAGCACCCGGCTCCGTCACCATCTGGTCCCCAGAAGAAGGAGGCCCAGCAGTACCCTCACGATGCACACCTACTTACTCGCCCACAACCCACACACACACACACACACATACTCACGCACACATGCACACTAACAAATGCATCAGGAAGCTCACGCTGAGGCAAAAGCCAAAATCCTGCAGTCGCACCTATGTGAGCACACCACACACACAAACGCCAACACGCATGCTGGCACCAATAGGAGCATTCACAAGCACAAGCACACATAGAGGGACGTGCAGACTTTACCACCCACACTTTCTACAAGGTACAGTCCATCTGCTCAGTCCACCACTCTCACAAGGGATTTAGATGGCAAAGAGTCCAACATGTGAGCTTACCAGCATGCCTCACAGACCAGCCCAGTATGCGCAGATGTCCCAAATACACACACACATACACACATAGACACACACTATCTTCATTTACTGTAAGTGCAGATATTCACTTGAAGCTGGAAAATGCTGCACAAGGTCGGACGAATGCCTGAAAGCACATAAGAGAACGAGTGAAGATCTATGAATAAAACAACTTCCACTCTGAGGCGCAGCTGCTATCAGCTACATTGATGAAAACGCAGAGAAATACTATACAATTAAGAAATGTAGAATGGAGGCATATCATGTTTATACACTCACTTCTCATTTTTCTTTTCATGTTTTAACTGAGTATGAGGATTTACCTGCTCCTTTATGGGTCAAGAAAGTTCTACAACCCTTGGGTTAATGAAATCATTTCAAAACAAATTAGATGAATGGAAAAAATACACAATTGTCAAGCTAAAAGCAAAACTCTTTTTTTTAAATCCCTGAAAAGCTGACATCGTGGAGACACATGGTTTTCACCTGACAACATGTGCATGCAAATACACAGCTCACGTATAGCCACACACACGCACGCAAAGAAACATTATTCCCACACCAATTTAATTGCAACACTCAAACCAAAGTGATACTGAATGCCAATTGCGGGCAGACTACAGAGATCAGCCTATGGAATGAGCTCTGAGTGCTCAGGTTGGTTGCTGCGGCTTAAAACATCACTGATGGCTGTTTCACCCTCTGACTCACTAACTTAACTCCAAATCCATTTACCAGCGTTGCAGCTTAAGCCCTCCAGTTTGGTCTTGGTCTTCAGCGGTTTCTTCTAATTGAGTTTCTAGTAATTACCGCAAGGCTAATGCATTGTAAGTGCCTTCTAAATCAGGGGTAAAGATTTTGTTTCAGACTACAAGTGCACACAGTGATTGTATGCATTGGCCTGTAAGATGGGCTCCGGTATGTACGTAGAAAAACAACGCAGACCCCTCCCAGGCCCTTGTGACAACTAGCTGGAGGTACTTTGATACATAGCACATCCCTATGAGAGGATGATTGTCTGTCACACGGCCTTGAACCCCCGCCTCCCTTTCCCCTTAATCCCTGACTTTGATTCAGAGTGCCAAGCAGAGGTAACCTGGCTGACACGGTGCACAGGGCCCTTTGATCTTTGTTGGCAATTTGACTACAATGAGGGGGCTGACGTCGGTTAGATATATACACCTCAAGCTGAACAAATCAGCTAGTTACCTCATATTACCCATTTATTGATACTACTAAAAATGCAGAAATAACATTGGGAACCAGGTAAAATCTTGCATATGTGGTTGGCTCATGCAGATATAGTTCCTGATCCCTTATATCTCCTCTAAAAGAACTTTTACATTGTTGTATTTGTTAGAAGACAAGGGACTTCAGGATGCATTGTCGCACCAATTGGCCAGGTTTAGCAAGCATCTGATAATAGGAAATAATGACAGAGCTAAAATGTAAGCATTATAATTGGTAATCAATCAATATATATTTGGCTGTACAAGTTTGTTATGAAATAGAGAGCATGAGAGAAGTGAGAGAGAGCTTGCAAGAGACAGAAGTAAACACACCACTCCCTTACCCTAAAGAAGCTGCCTGAGACCTTCCTTCTCTCTGAAGACTCCTTTAATTAGGCTTTAATTGCCTTATTAGCTCTGGCTATCGATGGAGGAGGGAAGATGGAGAGAGAGGGAGGTCAGGCAAGGAACAGCATTGGTGAGGCAGAGAGGAGGAGAGATAACTGGGCAAATAAACAAGAGAGGGCAAACGGGGCAGGCAAAGGACTGAAGGGCGCAGAGAGGCATGTACACACACACACACACACACACACTCACACACATATATATGATGAGAGGTTACTGCAGGCGAAAGTGGTGCCGTCTCCGGTGGGAGAGACTTGTCAGGTGCTATAAAACATGAAGATAAGACACAGCACAGATACATGACTGCTCCTTCAAGAACGGGCTCTGTGGAGCGCCCAGGCAATTGACCCTTCACCCTGACCTCAGCACGGCAGTACGGCAGCACAGCCTGCACAGGCTGGAGGAAGGAGGTAGTGGAGGAAAGGGGAGTAAGGGGAGGCATAGCAGCAAGAAATGATGAATGAGAGGGATGTGGAAGAGGAAGAGATGAGCAGGTGGAGGGGAAGATGTGGAAGGAGGATATGGAAGAGGAAAGAAGAAGCGAGAGAGGGAGAATACGACTATGGTGGGTGTAACTCAAGAGGAGGAATGCATAGTCAGACAATGGATCTTTATTTCCTCCAACTATCTTAATGCTGCGACTGTAGCCCCTCATAAGAAATGTATGGAATTCAAATGAATTAGCATATGCTATAGATAAAGCAAGGCTGTCTATATGCCTGACTTGTTTATTAATGATTCATCGTCCACATAGAGGAAAATAAATTATGCAGTGATACGTTTTGCAAGTGTAAAGTGTGTCTGTGTAAACTCTTAACTTCACTACCTCGCTGATATATTACCCACTGTTACCCGGTATGTTGTAGACAGGAAGCTTATATGCACCTTTTAAAAATTCATAGAACGGACCTAGGCTGCTAGCGAATTTCATTCTCAAGTAGTATTCTGTTGATGATCAGCTTGTGAACATCACAGTAAGCATTTGTTATTTTCATTAGCCCGTAGCTAGTAATATCCATCTCAACTCTGATTCCACTGAGACAGAGAAATAAAACTTCAAAGATGTGAAATAGACTTGAGTTGAAGCCTGGCGTACAACACATCGTCGAAATAAAGCTAACATCTGTTATACAGGCCCAACAAGAATAAAGGCTGACATTTTTTTATCGCTGCTGTAGGCTTTACCAATCCATCTGTTGCTATATCCAAATCTACCTTGGGAAGTGATACTATAAAAGGATGCCAGTGGGAGTGAGGCTTTCACATAGGAGCATCTGCAAAGGCAATACAGCAAGCTACCTTTCCACTGTAATATCTAGCTCTTCATCTGCCACCCACTACACACATTCACAGACGCAGACACACGCTCTGTATAGCTGGAGCTGTAACTTTAGAAGGAGAGCGCTGGGTTCAGGGAGCTGTCGTGCTATTATGTTGGTGTGCGCGTGTGTCTGCGTCTGCATGTTTGCGCGTGTATCTTTATTATTCGTGTGCGTGCGCGCCCATGTGACTGTGCATTAGTGCATGTGTTTGTACCTGCATGTGTTTGTGTAAAGGCTGCGTGAGTGAATCAATCCATCAGGGAAATGAAAGAGTGTTTCTTCCTTTCCTCCGTGCCGTTCCCCAGTCTCATTAGAACCCATTCAGTCAATCAAGCATGAATCCCTAACACAATAACATGCAAAGTGCTTTGTCTGGGTGTAATTGGCCTTGCCAGGGCTGTTTTTCTCAAACGGTTAGCTTCACTCGCCTCTCTCAGACCGCAGCCAGGAGCTCCAGCCAAGAAATGCAGCTGGCTGGAGGAGGATGGACAGATGAAAGGAGAAAGAAAGAGAAAGGGATGGAGAGGAGGAGGGAAGGATTGACTGTTAGGGAGAGAGAGAGTGAGGATTCTTAGCAATTTTTGTGATTTTTGTCTATTGTAGTGATGTGAATTATTTATAAAGTAATTTTGGCCATTTTTTGCTTCTTCAATATGTCCTAGCTCTATGCTTTATGTGTGTGTTTATATATATATATGTATGTGTGTGTGTGTGTGTGTGTGTGTGTGTGCATGTTCATCCGCTAGAGGTGTGTGTGTGGTCGACTAGAACTCCTGTCTGTCACAATCACACATGTTCCCCATTACTGTGACAAACCAGCTGACATCCCATTTCCCCAACAAGCACACACACCTAAGCATGCAAACACACACACACACACACACACACACACACACACGTGCACAGGCGCACAGGGACGATATGGGCATCGAGGGGGTGTACAGCTCTATCTGTATCCCCACAGGACCGAGCATTTGTTCACTATGATGGGCGACATGGCTGACTGACAGCATCCTCCATTCCAACCAAACAGCCACTCTACTGAAATTGTGTCGTGACATTGTTGATTAAGCAGACATCCAGTGTATGGCTGTCATGGCGCCTGTGTTAACATGGTGTAATGCTATGGTGGGCTCAACGAAGCAAGGAAATGCAGGGTTTGCAGTCTCAGTGTGTATGTGTGCATTAGTGGATGTTTGTAGGGTCATGTGTGTATCACTAATTCGGCACTGAATGCATTCAAAGGATATGTGACAATAAGAATCAAAGGACTATATTTGACTTTGAACCAGTGCTTTGGATGACTCAAGCCAGGCCAATGCACCCCAGACTGCTGTGATAATGGACTGTCTTATCTGCAGTAAGGTGCTGCCATCTAGTGGCACAAAAGAGCCTATTATGAAGGTATAATGTCATCAGAACTAATCAGCAGTTGGTTAACAAATGGGTTAAAGCCCACTTGGTGGAAAGCTAAACTTACAAAAAATCTTTTAAGCTTACTTTGACTTAATCTTTTGTCTTTAAGGCAGCTTTAAATAGACACAACAGGACCACAGTTGTGTTATCTTTCCTGAACAAAACCCAGATTCATTAATTTATCATCCTCTCGTGCTTTCTCGGTCTCTTTCTCTCTCAGCCTCTCTCTTAGCCTCTTTCAGATCAATAGCTTTGTTTGTTCCAGCAACACCTCCCAGTGTTTTCACTTGTCCCTCTCTACAGGATGCGAATTGGACGTCCTACCCTCTGCAGTGGTTATGCTGTGAATCAAAAAAGCCAAATTAAATTGCCTAATTGGTTTCCTTGGGAAGGGTAAAACAGATTTAAATTGATTACCGGTAATGGCCTTTTGTGGAACCGCATTGGCTTCTGCTGTTTGAGGAGGATTTAGCAAAACCAATTAATTTGCCTCACCTCTTCTACGCGCCCTCCTTCTGTCTTCCTTTGTCTCTGTCTGGGAGCTTTTCATCATTTGTTTTTCTACTTTTTCATGTCCCTCTTTCATATTTCCCAAAAGACAAAGGATGATGATAATGTCACTGGATAACAATCATTCAAAAGGAGCAGAGTGGCAAAATACTGTCGCGCAGCAATGTGCTGATCCAGCTGATGTTATAATGACAGAGGTGTTTTTCCAAGTCTATTTTACAAGAATACACTCACAAAACATCCAGTTTATATATTTCTTTCAATTAGTGTGATAGAGTCTGTTTGCACGCTGCAGGTCTGCTACTGCTTAGTCAGTTGGGGAGGGAAAAAGTAAGACGTTAAGGTCACATTTTGCCACACAACCTGATTAAATCCCTAACATGTTCTCCCTCTCTCTCTATCTTTAGCACTCTTTCCTCACCTCCCACTAAATATTATCACAGCTAGACCTAATGTGACATTTAGGATGGGCAAATTACAAGTGCTTAATGTGATTTCATTAATTACACTGGGGCAACTATTGTGTAGGATTAAAACAGATGTCTCCCATCTCATGGGAAAAGGAAAGCAATCATTTTCCCACCAATGGCTTTTATTAGAGAAGTCAAAGTTTTTTATTCAGCAAATTATGAAGTGTCTGAAGCCAGCTCAAGAATGGAATGCCATTCGTTGCAGTCAGTTAGTACTAAGCCAAGTTAAATTGGTGCATTCAACTTTTTTCAGCTTCTCATCGTTGTGTGCGATAAATTAAACGCAGTTAGGCTGAATAACCCATGGCAAATGCACGAAACTATTTCAAGCATTGTGAATTTATTTGTAGCTGACTCTGTGGATTACAGATGATGAGTGAAGCAACCTTCCTCAGCATAAGGCTCAATAAAGAGATGGAAGAATAATGACTTAAGCACTGCTGTTTAGTTGGATTACACACAAAACCCTTAAGCATTACAAATTACTGTTGAAAGAAGGATGGATTCCATTATGGGATTACTTTACACACAAGAGATCAGGCGCGCTTATTTGGAGTGGGTGCTGCAAATCTGTGGTAAAGGCTAAACTAACCAAACTTGGTATATGTTACTTTGGAAACAGGTTTCAGATCACCAACTTGACCTTGCTGGGAGAAGTCAATCAGTATCAACAAGCTCACAAGCACCACTGTATCTGACTCAGTGTTAGCTGATAGTGGGCCATCACTCCAGTGTTTGAGATGAATAGCCAGCTGGTTAGCTTGCAAACTATCATGAACATTACACTGTTTACATTACATGATAAATTACCTGCATAACTTATGGGTATAGGGACATAGCATTATGACAACACTATGTATGGAAGTACAGAAATGCTAGTTAGGCCTTATTGTAATAATGCTGTCGGTGTATAAAATTTAAGGTCAACAGGGGGTGTAACATTACTGCCAAATTATTTTCAGTTTATAGAAACAGGGAGGCAAGACTGAATCAAAGAATCTGGTTTAACTAAATCTATAATTGATTATACGTATGAACTAAGACATTCTGGTTGTACTCTGGTTGGTTCACAGTGGGGGAGCCTTTAATGTTCTGGGCATTACCTGAGACTTATCCCCATACTTTAGAATCACATCATGAGAAATGATAAGTCCTTTTGGAATTCCATTAGTGGTTTGTGAAAAACGAGGATAAAAAAAATACATTTCTTTCATTCGCCCATTTCTTCAGTTTCACAGGCGCTTTTTCAGTTAATATGGAAACCGATTACTCAGGGATTGGGCGGATCAAGTGTCACAATGGGAAAATGTGACAGGAGGAAAGGATGATCTTGGGAGCAAAACGCACAGCATGGTATATTGATTGCAACAGAAGTCAAAATACATACCACACAGTTTCCCTTTGAGATATTGCTCTTAAATCTATATTGGCTTCTTACTACATTGGAGAAAAGATTCAGCCACAAAGTGTATAATTTCAGACTATCCTTGGCTGTGTCACTGTGTTCTTCTATATATTCACACTTGCCAGCCATCTCCCCTTTCACTTTCGCCTATTCCTTTTCAGAGCTTTTGTTGCAATACCTGGATATGAAGAATGAATCGGCGATAACCTTTTACAAACCACAGCATTCTAAAGAAAGTGCAAATTGTATCCCAGAAGATAAAACAAGAAAAGGCAATCCAATACAACGAAAAGTGCAAGGGCAGCAGAAAGGGCCAGAAAGGAGATATTCCTTTTGCCAAAATGAGTTTTCCACCTCTGAAACGTCCCGCCTGCAGCTTTCATCGTTGGCCTGACGTCGGGAAGCCACGGGAGCCACAGCAGCCGCCGATATCAAAGGGGGCATCTGAGTTTAAATGTGTTAAATAAATGAATGAACTTGAACTTAACACGAGGCAGAGTTCCATCAACAAAGAGTATGCCATTAATAAAACACAGTGTGCGACCAAGCGTATTCCATTAATTAAAGGGAGCGTTACATCGATCAAAGGGAGCATGGTTCTTATACCATAAAGGGAGTTTCCACTGAAAAACTACCATTAACAAAGAAAATGCTCCATCCACTAAAGCGAGTGTTGTGTTAATGAAGCATTTTGTCACGGGGAACGTTGTCCTCCTTGTGTTTTTGAACACACCTCAGTCCCACTCAGTCCCTCTCCTGCCCTGTCCCTGAACACACTCCACGTAGGTACACCAATTTGTAAATCAATACAGTGTATAAAAAGAGGCTAGTTTGGCTGTCCTGAGTTGGCTCTCCTCCTGCTGTGGGTAGTGCCAGTTTGAGGTAGGTTGTTGAGTTTGATGGCTCTTGAGATCTCCCATGTTTTTGGTTAAGACACAAATCTTTTTCTTTTCTATGAGCAGCTCCCACGTGTGTGCTCTAGCTGTGTTGACCTTCAGTTCAGTGCAGAATGGTATGAGTGAGCTGCTTTAGCTCAGCAGGTAATGTGTTGGTCAGAATATGGTAAGCAGGGTGCTTTCTACCTGAGGTAAACTCTTGTCTTCCATAGATTTCTGCGGTGGCTGTTTTGCCTCCCTGTAAATATTCTTAAGTACTCAGCCTGTTTGCAGCATTTGTCCCTTGTTGCTGGGGTTGTGGACTCCCAGCTATGGAAGCTTAACTGGGGCTTAATTATAAAACTCATTCTGAGCTTTATTGTACTTTTCCCTCTCATGCTGAGGTATTATCTGTGAACCACCGGTGTACCCATTTGTACACTGCATTTTCTGCTTGATGGTTATTGTATTTTAGTATTTTGTAGGGGAGCCGAGTGCCAGCTGCTTGGGTTAGCCACTTTGACGAAGACCGCCCTCACTACATGATGTGACTAGGAGCACTGGGCACAGTTTAGGAGATTGGGCTTGCTGTGTGTGATGAGTATTCGCACCCCTGGACACTTGTTTCTTTTTCTTCGTCTACCCCTCTTTTTGGTGGCCTCCAGCACCACAGTGTTTTTAATTAAAGTTTGGTTATTGTATTATGCGACCTGAAGCAGCTAATTTATTAAAAGAATTTGTGATTGGAGATTTTGTAATAAAACACATTTTACTACTTATCCACACTCCCCTTGTAATTATCAGTACTCCCATTGTAACTGGTTTTAGTTTTGGTTTAGCTTCTATTTTTTCCTCAGGTCCTTTTGGGCTGCTTTCCAAGTTTATTAATAAAAGTTATCAGTGTATTTGGAATCATGTGTCTTTCTTGGTGATCAAACCTGTGTGAACTTGACTACCCAGGCTGGTGGTAGTGTATTAACTTGGATTTAGCACTCAAGCCACAATATCATCCATTGGTGTGATGTGTGAACAAAACAAAATATTTCAACAATGGGTGTGGTTTGTCTGCAAGTTGTGTATCATCACTGAAGAATTATTATCAGCAGCCAATAACTGATGTCAGTGTGGGATACAGAAGCTCCAGTGTAGCTCAGGTCAAGGTCTATAGACATTTTCCAACTATTTCTGGTCAATCCTTTGTTTTATCAGCTCTATAACATAATTTGCCTACATCAGCTGGATGGCATGGTATGGTCTCTTGAAACATGAGCCACTAAGCAGCCAAGAGGCTAACCACATCTCTAAACAGTCAGACACACCTCTGCAAGTCATGAGTCTTGTTCACACTTGTTCATGCTCATGACGTAGCTGGCACTGTAAACAAATTTGCTGAAAATCAGTGTCAACAAAACGACGCATTGAATGATGGACTGATCCGGCAGGCTTTTTCTAAAACAAATGGACACATTTTTATGTCGACTATGGCCTGACTCAAAGCCCTCATTCAGAATTTGTTGAAACATAGGAATTAAAAAATACATTTGGATCATCTTGCTCTTTGAAAATAAAGTGTTTTGTGAACATTTTTTAAAAAATATTTTTTGCAATTTAGAGAATCAAGCATAAAATTAGCTTTGAAATATAACTCAAAATATTTACAAAAGTGACCGATCATCAGTGGTGGGAAGTATATTTGCAGCATAATTAAGCTACTAGTTATCTATAATTTACATTCCTGTCATGGTCCTGTCACAACATTGTTTAGTGTCTCTCTTTGTGTCATCTTTGTATTTTGGTTGCCTTTCTGTCCTGTGTGTCCCTCCTGTTTCCCTGCAGCCCTGTCTATCCCTCTATTTCTGATTCCCTGATTAGTTCAGTTTGTATTTAGATCCTGTTGTTCAGTTCAGTGTTGTCAGAGCATTTGTTCTGCCATGCCTGCTTGTATTCTTAGTGTTTTGTTCAAAGTACCTGTTATTCTCTGTGGTGTCTACGTTTGCTCTGCTCGTCACATATCATTTCCATCACTGAAAAGGTGTATTCCAGCAACAAAAGGGATTATTCCATGAGCAGAGGATGTGATCTTTCACCATTAGAAAATTTATTTTTTCCTTTCTTGATGTTCTGTATTAGACTCTGTGCAGTGCTTGGATGGTCACTTGTTTGCCCTTTTAAACATCAGACATCTATTCGGCAAATAGGGGAGCTTTTAATGAATAATTCATGTTAGTAGAAACTAGTATAAACAGTGAATGCGAAGCGATGACTGATTTATAAAGGTATGCAGATGAAATTTGCCTTTAGAAAGGGAGTGAAAGTGTTTATGGTGCTATCAATAAACATGTCATGAAACACAGCTTTTAGCCAATGTATGTGCACATGAGAAAATAACAAGCAAGCAAGTATGTTCATCATATATATATATTAGTAAAGACCCCCTTTTATGTGTTTTCCACAGAACACCAAGCATTGCAAAGTAGATAAAGCCTTGACTGAGGGGAAATAGTTTAGGGCATTTATAGTGGAGGGAGCAGCTGAGGCTAATTTATGTATCCTGAGGCGATTCTAATTATAAATGAAAGCTTTAAGTGCATATTTTTTCAGCCAGTCGTTTTTAAAAATTATGTGAACGCATAAAGTGATCAACTGGGGACACAAATAAAAATCGCAAAGACAGTAAGAGAGAGAAAGAGGGTGGTTATGCACTTTCATGATCTCATTTTCTCTCTAAACAGTTTATGTTGACCTCTGAGCTGCAAAACCTGTGTGAAAGCTTACAAATTCTTAGCATCAGCAGCACGACTCATCCTGCTTGCTGCTGTGCCACTAAATAATGGAATAAGACGCAAAGGCCTGCTGACTATGTCTAGCCAACCACTGGAGTATGATGTAATGGTTACAACTAGATTTATTGTGCTGTGTTGAGCTAGCGCAGACTCCCTTTTTTTTGTGTGTGTGTGTGTGCGTGTCGTGGAAAAGGAGGTTGCATCTGTAAGCATTACTTTGTTCAAATATCTGAAAACACTGCAGTATTTGTAAGCCTCAAAACACCAGCAAAGCTCCAGCAGTGTTTGATGTGTCTGTGGAAACTTAAAAGCAATCAAGCCATGAAGAAGAAAAAGAACACACATTTTCATAAATCTTTACTTTTAATCTCTTTGATTCTTTACATTTATTTACATTTTCTGTTTCATAAAAAAGCTCTTCTGTCATGACATGGAATAGAAAAGGTCTGTGCCCTGCGAGGAGGTTTTTCTCAGTTTCTTCACGAATTACAGTAAATTATGTGGGAGTGTTGCCGTCTCTGAGCGTCTCTCTGGACCTGTAAATCCAAGAGGCATGAACACGAGCCAGTTAGTGTTGGATAAACTGCAAAACATACACAGATACATGAACACACACACACACACACACACATACTATCATCATGTTTAAACAGTAGTTCAGCAAACATGAGGAAAGGAAGGACGGGAGGAAGGATGGGTGGATGAACTGATGGATGAATGAACAGAGCCTAGCTGCTGTCCTTCTCACCTGTTCAGACCAGAGGGAAGCTGGCTGCAGTCGCAATGCCACACTGGTTGTGCTTGTTCCTGCTCATCCTGATGTAGCCATGGTCTCCCCATCCTACACCCCAGCTGGAGAAACACACAGATCACCAACATGATCAGGCTGCTGCATGCAAACATGCATGGACACTAATATACTCTGGGTTACAGCTGTATGAAGAGGGGGAAATGTCTTTTTTCTGGTAGGAATAAAGGAATGGTGGTAATTCATGTTGGCATGAAATCCGTAGAGGCGTTTCAAAACATATGAAATGTTTTATGAATACAATTAATAATACAGCAGACAGTTTTTGCAGTGAATTTCACATCAGGGAAAATCCGGCAGCGATCGATTATGACTCTTTGTGTCTACCACTGTACAAAACAGCAATTTGGCTGCCTGTCCCCACAGTGCTGCTATTGACTGTAAACAGGAGAGCCAGCCATGAATTAAAATAAGAGCATTAGTTGAAATTAACCTGTTCTTGACCAGCCAATAGTCCTTTCCGTTGTCAGAGCCGTAACCCACAGCCAACACACCATGGTCCAGGTCGGAGCTGCTGCAGTCCTCCTCATCATACACTCCTATGAACATACACACACACACACACACACACACACACACACAATGGAAGGAGGTAAAGTCTCTTTAGTTGAAAAAAGAGGACTGATCACTGGTTGCTTCAAAGGTTATTTTTTATGCTCACCTGATGTATAAAGCTGGAAGGATGAATGGGAAGCGTCAATAGCCACCGACACAGGTCCCACGGTGGCCACAGCCGTCTGCAGGGCGTTCTCGTCACCGGATGGCACAATATCTGTGTAGCCGGTGCACGTGGCGCCAATGGTGGCGGGGTTGTAACGACAATCTCCATCCTGATCGATAAAGGCAGGCAATGAGACAGGGATTCTTTAATGTTTTGCCATCCACTTAAAGGGACCATTTTACCACACTGATCCATCTTAATAGTGGTAATTAAGAGTACATTAGAGAACAAATATATACCCTGGAACTTTGCTCTATGGGGTTTGCAGCATACATATTAATAATAACAATGATAATAAAAATAAATTTAATTTGAGCGCTCCCGAGTGGAAGATGTAAATTCTCCAGACTTGCATGCAACACCTGAGATACTAGGGATTTTCACAGTCACTCTCTCCCTGAAATTCCCTGGTCCTGACATTCAGTTGCACATTATTAATTATTTACTTTGCCAGTGGGTTGTCACCCCCAACCTTACCTTCAGACATCTTTCCATGTCTTCTATTACTGTATACTCATTTAACAGCAGTGAGGAGTATGCAAAATCTCTTACAGTATTGTCACACTTTTCAATTTAAGTTAAAAAAAAAATATTCAATTATTCTACTTTATGGTCCATGAAAAGATTATAGATGGACAAATATGTACTGAAGGCCTTTTCAGAGTCTTCAGTGCAACATAACCACAAGATGTCAGCATTCTACCTTTTTCAAATGGAGGAAAATCATTTCCACAATCATTTCATTTGCAGCACAGATTTTCTGGCCCAGCACATCACTTCCATCCATCACATGGCTTTAACTGTATACCTTACTTTTATGCACTGGGAATCGCATTCCTAAATAATCACATATAATATTCTCTCAACCACACTGTTCTGTGCTGACCTGAGCCTCGTAGGGGTAGGACTCCTCTGTGTCCAGGCCTCCGTTGGCGATGACGTACTTGAAGGCCTGGTCCATCAGGCCTCCACTGCAGCCCATGTTGCCATAGCTTCCGGAGCAGTCCACCAGCTGCTGCTCGCTCAGAGACACCAGCTTCCCCGTCTTCTTGAAGGTCTGACCCTCCAGTGCACCGGTCTGCAGAAAGAGTGAGTGCTAAGTGAATAGGTTTAACCAGGTGAAATCTGATTTTAAACTTAAAGTTTTCATTACGTTACTATCAAGTTAGAAAACTTTTTTTTTTTTCCCTAGTATTTCATCTACTCATCTCAATGCTTATATTTAGTGAAATATACAAATCCAAGAGGCTATTTATATGGCTGCACCATTACATCAAAAGAAGAATCATTTTATCAGTGGTGGAAAAAGTCTTCAGATTCTTTATTTGATTTGCCATGCTATTATTGGAAAAAATTCCATTAAAACTAAGTTTTACTTAAGTAAAAGTATAGGAATTTTAGAAGTAAAATATACTTAAGTATGGATTAATATTGATTAGTTTTGGGTCCAACATTGCATCATATTTTATGTTGCATATGTAAAAGCTTATTCTGCAAAGCAATTAATAACTAAAACCATCAGATAATTGTAGCACTGTGAAAAGTAGAATATTCTCTCTGAAGTGTATAGTGCTGCATAAAGTCTTACAAAATGGAAATACTTAAGTGCAGTGTGAGAGTACATGAGCAATACACAAGCAAATGTTCCTAGTTACTTTCCATCTCTGCATTTCTATTGTTTTCAGCATTTATACACGTCTCTGTAAGTCAGCATGACTTATTCGGTATCGTTTGAAACTTTGGGATTTTGACTGGAATTTAAAATAAAGTTCTGTGGGTTTGAGCAAAGCTTGGCAGTGCAGCGTGTGGTTTGAAAGGATCAACACGCCAATGGGGCCAGCGGAGTTGAAGAGGTTAAAATGTACACACTGAGGCTGCCAGAAAATATAGGTTACAGACAGTGATAGTTGTTCCCACACTCTGCAGCTAACTCTGTGGTTGGAACAGCAGGAAGCAACAGTGCAACAACTTGAAAAATATATTTCTTAGATTTTTTTTTTTTTTTGGACTGGATAATGTCCACATCCAGCCACAAACACATATGAGGGGATACGTACTGCGCTGAAGGCCCAGCAGGAGCCGCAGTCCTTCTGATCCTTGACATCAGTGACGTACCCCTTCTCCGTCCAGTTGACAGTGTTAGGCAGGTCAAAGACTCCGGCCAGTCCCAGGAAAGTAGAGCCATGGCGTGGCAGAGACGCGTTGAAGGAGCCCAGACAGCCTCTGGAGATCAGGCGCTTGTACTCCTCATTTTCCTGTTGACAAAGTGCACATCTATTTATCAAAGATGTTAAGCCAAAGCATCATTTTATCCTGCAAATGACAAGAAGTGACGTGACTGTCTTGCACCCATTTGCTCTTTTTTCAGTTTGCAGCAGTCATGATGTACAACTGAATCTGACAAAGAGTGAAACCGGAAACACGGTGACATTCCTGTGTGTTCCTCCATGTCAGCAAAAGCAGAGGCTCTGATGTTTTTCTGTGCCTACCATGTCAGCGAAGTATGTCATGCCGAGGCGGTAAGACTTGATGCCCTGATCGGCCATGATGTTGTGGACCAGCACCAGCTTACGGTTGTTGAGCCAGGTCTGCTTGCGCTGGGCTTCCTCTGACGGAGAGCTGTAGGTCTTTCCTGAGAGCCAGAGCAGGAAATACAGGAATAAGAAACATAAACAGCGAATAATGAATCAACCCTCTCTTTCCAACTGTTAGCTGAAAAACAATGATTTTTTTTTCCAGCTTTAAATATGATAAAAATCAAGTGTTTATTTATGTATGAATTAACACACATTCCTCACTTTTTTTTTCTTTTTTCTTTTTTTTTTTATACATGTGATCATTTTACGGTAAACCCAAAACCACAAAAAGAGGAAACACAGCCGCTGCTTCTGTCAGCGGGTCACACATAAACACAAGTCTGATAAGATTCAACGATGTCTTTACCAAACTTGAGTTTCCAGGCGTAGAACTCCAGGTCCTCCATGGAGAAGCTGGCGGCGCCGGCCACAGCCAGCACAGCAGCAACAACCAGCAGCAGCTTCATCCTGACTGACACACAGACAAGGGCTTCAATGACAAAACACAGAGGCTCACCGAGACTTGCAGGAAACAAGACAGGTGGGAGTTTTGGAGGCTGAACTCTCCAATCTGAGTTTCACCTACGTTTTCTGTCATTAGCACGAGCGCCGGCTGCGTCACTGTGTACGGTCTAGCTTTCTTTGAATCTTTACATGTCTATCTGAGAGTTTGTCTTTGCAAATATGCACCTGCAAACAGAGGAACTTTGTGTGCATGTCTGTTTGTCTACATTGACTGTACAAGCGTGTGAAAGAGTGTGTGTGGTTGCTGCTTACCTGGCTCTGTTTCTGTGTGAGTGTGAGTGTGTGTGTGTGTGGTGATGGTTGGGGTATAACCAGCTGCAGGTGATGGAAATCTGTGTCTGAGAGACGTTCTTATATAGCTGAGTACAGTTGTGGTTTATGTCCAGTCAGGTGGCTGTCAGCACCTCATAAACATCAGATGATCATGTAAAGAAGGAAAGAGAGAGAGAGAGAAAGAGAGAGAGAGAGAGAGAGAGAGAGAGAGAGAGAGATGCACACCAGTCAATTACTGAAAAAGGGGAATGAGAAGTGATGCATTATGAGACGTTTTGCATGATGCCATTCTTTTGGGAAACATTATATGTGTCATCCTCGTCAGCCAAAAACATTTCTGTGATGAGTTACTCTTTCTATGGCACTTAATTTTCTATTCTCTTCTTGTTACAGTATGGATGTGCTGTGATCAAAACAAGAGGCGTTACCTGCCATTGTGGTTCTTCCCCGCCGCCCCGTGTTTCTGTAAAAAACACTGAAGCGTTTTTGTTTTTTCTTTGTAGATGGCATACTCTAGTTTCAGTCACACAACAAGACAAACACACACACACACACACACACGCAATTTACATTTTTCCTTGCCCACGCATTTTAGGTGCTACATTACTGAATCATGCTGGAAAATGTGTAAGTTCTCAATACCGTTCATATTTCTTGGAAATGTAGACAGCGCTACCAGGACATCTCAGTGCAATTATTTGAGAATGAATGAAAGAAATATGAACGTTCATGTCTTTGATTTGTCCTGCCAAACTTCTGGTTGACATTGCTTAACCCTGTTCTGCTTTAAGTTACTCCCCCACGTTTGACTAAAGCATTTCAACTCCACCTCATCAAAAACACTTCTGTCTGAACCTTAGAAAACCGCTGCAGAATGAGCCAAAAGATAAAAAAAAAGCTCTTAATAACTGTTAAACACACTTCCAGGAACGAGGACTTTATTGTGTGGTGAAAAAATGAGCTTTGGTAATTCTGGAAAACCTGCTATCAATAATGCTGTTTATGATTGTGCCCACTTGCATTTGAAAAGGAATGCACATGCAAACACACAGCACAGAAAGAAACACGCACACACACAAACCCACATACACACTGGAACTGATTATTTTTTGCGTTTGATATCTGAAAGATTTGTGATTCATACTTTTTTCCACTGACAATCATAGAAGATTTTCTTTCTTCCTCCAAACACGTGTACTGTGAATTACTGAGTAATTTACCTTTCCCTCATTGTCAGGAACACTGGTTGGTCTCATGAAAGTGAATATTATTTACTGAACAATTTACAGAAAGAGACAAGAATCTGAACAAGCACGATGAAGCTGAAACCAAAATTAAAAGTTCTCACTGAAATGATAAAAAAAATCCTTAAGTTATGTAATAACTATAATAATGGCATATGACCACATGTCTTCATACATATGGTGTAACGTGGATGGTGGCACACTTTCATTTTGTGGCGATGCAGTTGCTGAGGCTGTGAATGCTGTCTGACTTTCAGCCCGCGTGCTCGGCCTGTTGTTTGGCTGTCGATGTATGCGTCTGTCACAAGGTTTTCATGTCAAAACAATCCTTCAGACCATAAAGAAGCTTTGAAAGCTAAGCAAAAAATTTACCGATGTCACTAAACCCATATTTAGGCCTGTTCTGTTCAATATTACTCTTTCTAAAACACTGAATTTTCTTTTCTCTTTTTGTTTGTTACGGGGATTATTGTTCAGTAAAGTACCACGTATGATTACAAAATACGGTATATAACAGGAAAATATGACAAGTAAGTATTTTTGTCAGTGGTAAATTTTGTGTCTTCATCATGAAAACAAGAACCGAATGCAACTGAAAAAATGGAAAATGTCAATGTTAAGTCATTTGTTTTATACTTACGTTTATAATGCTCCTTGCATATCGTAAAGCTGCCATTTACAACAGCAGTCAAGTGACAAGGCCAGGTAATGTGCGAACTCACTGGTAAATACAGACTGAAAAGTTAATATGTTCATAGATCAAGGTTGTGTGTGTGTGTGTGTGTGGGTGGGTGGGTGAGTGAGTGTGTGTGTGTGTGTGTGTGTAGGTGGACTTCACTCTGAGAGAAAAAAAGGTTTGAATTTTCCACTCCCTCTTCCATATGGCTTACGATTTGGGCACGCTGCTTCATTTGACTTTTGCACATGACAGTAAGGTTATGGCCCTGGTAATGTTTGCTGTAATTCACAATTACAGTAACAATCTGTAATGTGAGGCAAAGGACACAGTTATGCGCCATTAACGAAAGATTAAGACAATATAAAGCAGACTCCGCTAAATGACAGGAAAACCTTGTCTTCTGCGTACGGCTCTCAAAAACACACAACAAAGATTGTAAATAAAAGTTCTCAAAAATTCCACAGAATCTTGCGGAAGGAAGGATGGAATAAACAACTTGTGTTTAAAATGAAGTTAAATCTTCTGATCTTAAATCGCCCACTCCTTATGACCAGCAAGCTTCAAATCCACAACGTGGTCTCAACTACTGTGAAACAAACATGAGAGTCTTTTGTTTCTGTTTAGATTTCTCGGTATGATCAGAATGATTATCAAGCATATTCTGTGTAACGTGACTCCTGCTTATGACCTCTCGCGCTCATATGACACACGGATGGGGTAATCCTTGAGGTTTAATGTGGGTCTGTTTGAAACTCATCCTACTGTAAACTGTGACTCAGTGTATCAAGGAACCAGAGGACAACAACAACAGCTATGCTCGGGAAAGGCTGGGTGATGCTGGGGGGTGTCAGGTCACACTTCCCTCTATAGGAATTTCTGGGGACATTAGCCTATGAGAGGGGATTCCTCTTCAATTTCCTGTTCAGTAAGCTTTTGTTTTGCTGTTTTGTTGATGAATGACACTTCAGCAGACCACAAAAACTCCAAGCATTCTGGTGTGCCGGGAGACACTGCGTGACATCATCCCAGAAAACTAAATCATAACTGTAAAGGCTGGTTTAAGGCAGTTTTGCTTCATTAGTTAATAGCACAGTGGAGAGTACAAAGACTAACAGATATAGGGTGAGCTGGTATCGCTTGCAATAAAGTTTATGAGCCGGCTTTGTACACACACACACACACACACACACACACACACACAAAAGTGTTGCGCAATGATATGACCAAACCAGCAGAGGGCACCATCCACTTGGTATATGCCCACATGTCTGCTCACTGGAAAATATTGTTTACTACATCGTGATGTTTATTTGATTGCAAGTCAATAATAGATGTGCCTGCAGTACTTGTTGGACTGCTCATTATGCAAATAAATTTAACAGGCTAAATAAATTAATTACTTTTAATGTAGAGCTTATAACAATAATAGGCCATAAATATGTGATAACAGTGACTGAGAGAATACAGATGTTTTCTCTTCACATCCTGCAATTGGGTATGACTATTTATTAATGCTATGTGGGGTTTATCAATGACTAAACAACATAATGTGACAATAGCTGCCCTGGCCTGGCTGCATCCACGCTGCAGGGACGATCCTGGGACGTTTCACCGTGTGAAAAGGAAACCCTCAGGGCCAGTGACAATACTAGTGTGAAAAGGCAATAAGATGCTTGGCATGGGAAACTGAGAGGAACGCTATCCCTGGTAAACTCTGGCTAATTTCATTACTCTACATGTTTCCTCAGCTTAGAGCCAATCACATAGTTGGCCGCTCTCTAGTGGGGGTCAGACATAACAGCCGCTAAATTGTGACAGTGGCCCAGACTGGCATACCTCAGCACATAATCTGATTATCGGATCAATAACACAGCAACACTTGGTGCATTGCTGGGATAGCTGGCTTCTTCTCTGGTTACACATAGCTGGCATTCACTACTCGTTCCCACTTTATAGGTGACAAAGTGTGAATACGAGGAGGAATTCAAATGGAGGGTGTTTTAAACTAAGACTGAGAAGAGCGGAAGAACTCAACCTTGGGCACATCTGGCTGGGCTGCTGTCTCCAGCATTCACTTGGTATAAACCATGACCTACAACACTTTCTCATGTTTTATGAGTCAGTCAGTGTATAAAATCAGAAACTGCCCTGAAAATGTAAGATGAATTCATAAGGTATGTCAGGTATTTGTCCTTTGGCAAGTGTTTTTCTTGTTGAGCTATTATGGAACTTATTTAGCGCTACACCTTTACTTATACTGTATTGCTGTGTTACTACACAAGGCAAACAAACAAGAGAGTCACAATTTACCATAAAAATATTTATTGACATCACAATCTCCGTTGACAAAGAAATGAGAAATGACACGCAGAAAAAAACATCCCAAAATATTTCTCAAGTCCAAATTCAAAACATCTAAAAATTACACTGAGAAATAAAGGACTAAAATGGAACATCATTAAATTATGAATGAAATTAATCTTTGAGTCTATTCAGAACAAGAGAATATTTGTTGAACTGAACAAAACTTGATATGTTTTTGAAAAATTATCTTCAATCTCCACAAAAGATTCCTTCATAGACAGATCAAAAACTGCATCAAAAACACATTTATGGTCGTCTCCTTCACTTCTCTTTAGAAAACACAATAAACCGAACCACGATATTTGCAGAACACTGGCCTAATCAAACATACATTTTAGAAATTCACATGAACACAAATAAATAGACACTTTTTTCAGTGAACAAAATAATATACTAACCAAAAAGGCATCACAATGGCAGTCACAATGCATAAACAGCCATCATTGCTAGTCCCATTTATCCCTGCATGTTGCATTTGTAAAATGCAGATAAGTGGATGATGACAACCACTGTACCAACAAAGAGCACGAAACAGAGATAACCAGGGACGTTGGAGGGAAGCCTCACTCGCTGCTATTCAACCCTCTATCCCTCCATTCATCCCTCTATCTCTCTGTCCTCGACAAAAGTCTGTTGTGATCCTGTCTCTCCCAGTCCAAACAGGTCACAGTGGCTCGCACCTTGCCAAGGTCTGTGCCGCACCGGCAGCAAGAGAGAAAGAGAGAGAGAGGCAGAGAGCGAGAGAGAGAAAGAGAGCGAGAGAGAGGAAGAGGGAGAGAGAGAGAGAGAGAGAGAGAGAAAGAGAGAGAAAGAAGGAGAGAAAAGGAGAGAGGAGAGAAGGAGAGAGAAGGAGTGGAAAAGAGACGTGAGAGTGGGGGAGACAAGGAAAAGAGTGGAACAGCACAGATTACACAGTGACACTCCCCCTCCCTCTCCCTCTCTCTCTCTCTCTCCCCCTCTCTCTCCCTCTCTCTCTCTCGTTCTCTTCCCTTTATCTCCATGGTGCACACATGTCGACCTGGAGCAAGGCTGTATACTGGCAGGGGAGGCCAGAGGCTGAGAGAGGGGTGGAGGGGGTGGTGTATAGATGGAGATGGAGTGTGTACGGGGGGGATAAAGGGACACGCTGCTTCAATAGAGGAGCAGGTCCAGAGACTAATTGGATCTGGTAATGGCTGGTCAATGTGACTGAGCGGCTCGTTAGAACCAGTACAGCTCCTTGCCTTTCTTGTGGTGCTGGAGGCCTGAGAGAAAAAGGACAAGAAAACAATGAGGAGGACAATGTCAAACAGCAGAACACAGGTTGTCATGGAGCCTACTTTTGCCAAACATCCTGTTTTAGAACCAGGAGAAAAAGACCTTCTGTAATGATTATGATGTATTGTTTGTGTGTGTGTGTGTGTGTGTGTGTGTGTGTGTGTGTGTGTGGGTGCGCGCGCGTCCCCGTGAGCGTGCACGTGCATCTGTATGTCTGTCAGGATGGTTTGAAGGCTGCATGCATTTCTGCGAGCATGTGTGTGTGTGTGTGTGTGTGTAATGTGGCTGTGTATGTGTTTTCAAATAGCTGATTAAATAATATCAGTATTCATAACTGAGAATGCCTGGGGTAAGGTGTTAAAGCAGTTAATTAACTTAAACAGGCAAATCAGCACCCTGATAAATGACAAGTACGCTCTTAGCATGTTGTTCTCGACACAGAGATGTGCATTTAATAATGAAGCCCCCAGGGAAACATTTTTCAGTCACAGAATGCCCTCCTGGGCTCCACCATCATCCTAGGAATGTCTACATCACCTCATGAATGTCAATATATGTATCTGAAATTTCCATTTGCAGTTATCCATACCGGTGTTGAGAATGGCTTCATGTGGGTTGTCTGTTGCTCATGTCAGATCAGTTAGGACTAGGTGATACTATATTTTTGATGTTATATTAATATAGTGGTGTGAGTTTAGATTTTTTTGGACATTTGAATATTGTGATATGGCTTAAGTGTTGTCTTTTCCCGATTTTAAAGGCTGCATTACAATAAATGCAATTGTAATTTTCTCAACTTTATTAGACTGTTCTAGTTGTTCTCTTACTGCCCTTTCCCTGCTTGGTCATCATAAGTACATGACTAATAATTGTTCATCAAAAGCTTTTGTGTAAATATCTTGTAACAGCACCAATAGTCTTACTACAGTATACCTACAGTACCAAGATATTCAACTATAGATACTGTGATATTTGATTTTGTTCATATTGGTCTGCCCTGTCTGTAATGATTGCATACAAGCTGTAAACTGAAAATGTTCAGTGCGGCAAAAGCCTGTGAAGCTGGGATGTGTACCTGCGTCCATGTTGAGTGCCAGGGTCTGGCTGACGTCTCCCGGGGGCAAGAGGCTGGGCCAGGAAGGGCTGGGCTCCAGCTTGCTCACCTCGTAGTGGCCTGGCAGGGCGGGCAGGTGAGGGGGCCGCACTGTGGGCATGAGCAGGGGCCCGTAGTGAGGCTCTAAAGCTGAGGGGGAGTACAGTTCATGGAGTGGCCTTGGCGGCCCGTAGGCTTGAGCCTGCGGGTACCCCCAGCTCTCTGGTGGGTGTGGGTGAGAGTGAGGGTGAGCGTGTGGGTGAGGATGTGGGTGTGGGTGTGGCAGGCCAGGGTGAAGCCCTGATGAATATGGGTCCATGGAATAGGAGGGCGCTCCTGTCTCACAGTGGGAGCGGCTCTGAGGCGAGGAGTAGTTACTGTCCCAGAAGGAAGGGGGGAAGCTTCTCCGACTGCTTGGTGAAGGGGTGTCTGATGAAGTAAGGGAGAGAAGGGGTGGGGGACGTAGGGGTGTAAACAACGATCAAATTCAGGCCGTGTCACGCACTGTTGTAACAACTGTGGAGTGAATCACTTGATTTATAGACACAAATGGAAAAGCTGGAGCTGTGCACGAGAGAAGCAACTCCTGCTAAAACATAGATGTCATTCACATGACTGCTACACCCCCTGGCCCAGATATCTTCACCATTGGATCATACTGACACACAGTCCCAGCCCCAACAAAACACAGAAATAAACACAGCCACGTTCAAGTAGAGACAGTGAGAGAGAACGAGAGGGAGGGAAAAAGACGAAGACGGGATGGTAGAAAGAGAGATGTCCCTATATCCTTGCAGTCCATATAAGGCAGAAGCTGACCTGGAGAGGGGCACATGGTTCACAGTTCCTTAAATCATTTTGTGTGGCGACATCTCTCACTCTCATGTCAGCCCAGTGGCTCGGCAAGTTTCACAACACGCTCATGCACGCACACACACACACACATATTCACCCACACAACTTTGGCCCTGTGCTAGCACCCGCTGTCCCTCTCTTCTGTCTCCTGCCCCCCCACCTGTTGTTTTCTCTGCTCCCCCCTCTCCTTGCCCTCGACAGAATGTCAGCAAGCCATTTTATGTTTTTAGCAGTATACTTTTATCTTTAGATATTCCTCTGAAAAAAGACACCGTTGGACACCCTGAGTGGCTGCGGTACCCTCTACCCGTATCACACAGACCACAGCATATATAAATCAGAGCGGCAGGCAGTCTGAGCAACTGAGCGACCATTGTGGGGCGAAAGCTGGAGCCAGAGTCAGAATGGCAGCCGCGGAACCGTTTGAAGGGGATATGCCGCGAGGCTGTGCGCTTACGGCCATGTATAAACATAGTATCTGTTGTGAGGCAGGAAGCGTGTCTGGGTGCCGAAATGAAGACGTCCAACTGGACTAGGAAAGAGATGGACAGAGAGCAGACAAGCAGAGAGCAAGACTAGAGGTTATAGGCCCTACATGGATATACTAGGCTCATCAGCAGACTGCCCGCAGAGTAAGGCTTCAGTGTCTTCAGCAAATCTGGAAACGACAATATGTTTTTTAACTTTGCATTTTGGTGCAATGAGAATACAAGCAAAAACAATATTCAGCTCTTCTAGGTTTTTATTGAATTTTAGACTGGATTTGAGAGTTAGAAGTATTTTTATCTGCATTTTTTGGTTATCAAACAAATGTATGAAAACTTCATAATTGACACTGGATCACATTATTATGGCACAAGGTTACGAAGATACACTGGCCTACTGTGTTGGGTAATGTAATGTCTAAACACATCAGGCCTAGTTCTCCTAGTTCTGGTTATAGTTTTCAGGAGTTCTGCACAAAACTTGCAAAAATATTCCAACTTCTAACCAAGGAGACAGTGTGTATGCACACTTTGACTTTCCTTTAAAACTTTACGCCTACCACAGTCATGCAAGTCCCATTTGACTGCTAACAGCTCCTGACCTTTTTGCCCCCTGCCCCCTACACCCTGACCACTCCAGGGACAACAGTCCCACCAGGCAGCCTTTCAGCCCTGTCACCTGATCACATCACCTGTCCGACACTCTGCTGTGCTCTGCAGATCTGTCACCTCACCCTGTGTGGCCTCGAAAGCGAGGGTAGGACACCAAACAGACAATTGTGGAACCTATACTTAAATAAATGGGATGAAGTAAAGGGTAAACCCACCTAAACTTGGTATACCCACCTTTTTAAGCTTATGTGGATTTTCATTACCTATTGATAATATTCCATTAAAATGCACTGTGTATAGACACTTTAAATGCACATTTCTATGAATAGGGGGAAAAGTCCAAGATGACCACACAGCAGTGTGTGTCTACATGTGTGTCTGTGTGTGTGCAAATGAGGGTGCGCTGTTTAGTTGTATGAGTAATGTGTGTGTGTCTGTGTGATGTGCATTCATGCATGCGTCTTGGTGCTTTTTGTCTGCTGTGTCCTCTGTGTACCTGTGCCCTGTTGGTCTGGCGCCCGCCGTTTGCCGTCCCCGTCCATGTAGGAGCTGAGGGCCCTGGAGAAGTGCTCGTCCACTACACTGCTGATGTCTCCCTGGTAGTAGGTGAAGAGGACACAGCGCGACGTCAGATACTCTGCCTCAGGGGCCTCCTGCTTCTCCTTGGGGCCCTCCTCTGGCCGTGAAGCTGCCGGCGTGTAGGAGGAAGAGGAAGAGGAAGATGAAGAGGAGGAGGAGGTCGATCCTCCAGTGCCTGGGCCCCCAGACACCCCCTCGGGACCCCTGGGAGTGTCCATAAAGTCCCGGCAGTGAGTAGAAGCGCTGCTCAGACCGATGGGTGCCTGCCAGGGAGGGGTTAGTGGAGGGAAGTGGGGAGCAGAGAGGGGAGGGGGGTTAAGACAGGTGGTGCTGCACAGGACAGATCTGGAGCTGTCTATGAGACATATTGACATAATGTTTTTCTTTGTGTGGCAGGGAGTGTGTGCGTGTGTGTTCGTGTTTGCGTGCGTGCGTGCGTGTGTGTGTGGTCGTGAGCGGGCACGCGCGCGCTTGTGTAAGGGTACGACTTTTCTGGGTTCAAGACTTCTTTGCTTCGGAAGGCATATAGAACAAATGTAAAGCCCATCAACGAAAGAACAACACAGTTATAATTCACATCTTTCTCAATCTTAAATAAACTCAATAAAACCATAATTTATGAAAAAATCTTTCTGTAACGAATTTTACGTCTGCTTATTACTTTTTACGCACAAGTAGCGTTCTTTGCATAAACTAAAACTCCCAAGTCGTTCAAGCAAAGGGTCTAACCGAGAAGAAACGTTAGAGGAACATATTTTTTAAAAATGATCGTTCCCTACCTGTAAGCTATTGATAAAAGCAGGAGCGGTCGGTGCGTACGGTGCGTAATGTCCATAGGCTGGGTACATAACATCCAAACAGCTCATGGTAAATGAGCAGTGTCCTCACTGATCTGTGGAAACCGACCCTCCAGAGCGAGAGAGCGACAACATTCCTTTTTTTGCAGCGGAGAGATGAACTCGCTGGTCACTGGTCAATGCGAAAAAGCGTGTGCCATAGTCAACCCCGGGAAGAGCGCACCGCTCTGCTCTCCGTATGTGCCACAACAGCTGCGGGAGCGAAATGTGTTGAGGTTTATGGAGCAGGCATGAGGGTGTCCTATCCTGTACATCTCTTGTCAACCCCTCCCACCTTTAACGACGCCCCCCACCAATCCCGCGACCACCAAAACTCCCGATACCACCACTACCACCACCACAAAAAAAGACAAATACCACATTATTGATTACCTAAAGGCTGACTGATAATTGCCTGCCTCCCCACAGAAAATCACATAATCAAACACACAGAGCGGATGAAACGGATTAAGAGAATATGCAAGTTGTCAAAAGAATATAGGCCTAAATAGTGCCAAAGTTGGTGAAATTTGCTGAACATGCTGAAATGCATAAAATCCACTATCATCCGTCAAGGTTGCATATTCCTGCAAGGCTGCACGCTGATGAGAACTTATGGGCCCATAACTTATGAATCCCTGGTATATACTAAAGGTTACAGAGAATGTCAGGCAAGTGTAGGCGCCCTGTATCCAGTTACACAAATAGATCTGGATGAAGTCATTGAGCTTCATAACTAGCCACACAGCCGTGAGCACATGATCCAAGTGGTTTCAATGATTTTTTTATTTCTATCTGTGTACTGTAGATATTTCAAAACTTTGTGCTCAGTCCAGGCTGAAAGTGTATCCATGGTCTTAAAACAGCCATCGGTTGCCAAGTAAACCTTCAAGTCATCTGAAGTATTTAGTGTGTTCCCAGAGTGACACATAGGTGTCAACTATAGGTTGCATACACTGGTCATACCAGCATAGGGGAGAAAGGGACTCTACACAAATCCATGACAAATTAACACCTATTAGTAGTGCAAACAAAAAGATAACTACACACACACACACATGCACACACACGCACACACACAAACATACTAACATGGGTAATCAGACACATCACAGGTACACACAGCAACACATCATATGTCTGCATACAAAAATTATGAAAAACATATCCTCAAAACCTTTAATGTGATTACATGGCCCAGTAAGATTCATTCTCCATCAAGGTGCAGCCTTTTTTTTTTTTCATCTTTTAAGAGTTTACAGGTGCTTGTGGTTTGGGCATGCCAGTCTTTTTGACAGGCACTTTAGAACGCCTGGGAGAATAGTGTGGAAAATTTGCAGAATTCCATGGACGAGTGTCAGATGAGGTGGAATGTCTCTGATGTATGCTAGCGGACGAGCTCCCTGGGAAGTTACATCGTCTCTCTGCTACGTTCTCTAGATGGAGAACATGACCAACATCTTGCTATGCATACATCACACATAGCATAAATAACTGGTGGCAGGATATTGGCACATAAAGGAATCAAACATGCTCTTAAATAGCGAGAGATGAAAGTGACATTTGATGCATTTGTTCCCAGCCTACCCTTGCATCAGCATTTTAATACAGATTTAAACATGTTATTGGCATACTGTAAAGTATCTATTGCATGTGGCCTTGGCA
>NC_044001.1:13990297-13997797 GCF_902150065.1 Myripristis murdjan
CTTTAAACCCTGATATTCAAACAGATTTTCATAGAACAAAAATTTGTTTAACAATTAAATATGCAATTATGAATTTTAACTGTAATAATGGATGAAATATAAGAGAAGAGTTTGTCTCCACTTGTCATTTGTGATGCCTCACTGATGCAGAGCCTTAGTGAGAATGAATAAGAAATGGTGCAACATCCTGGGGACAGGATATTATATTTTCTTTATTAGAACTGTTTTAACTGATACCTAATAATTTTAATCTGCCTCAGCAAAGTCAAGAAATCCAGTGTCAGTCAGTGAAGCAGGGAGAGTATCTTGATGACAACAGATGGAAATATTTTCTCTAGGCTTTATCTTAGGAGAAAGTTGGTCACATTCACAGACACTTATCGAAGTCTGTGACTACATGAATAGCATTTATCAGTTCTTAAAATGAGTAGCATGGCATTCCCCATTTAGTAAAAAGAATGCGATTTCATCTAGAAGCAGTAGGAATATTATTCATCAGAATTCATATAAGTTGCAGGCTATTAGTTTTCTAATCTAGAGCTCAGTGGTTCCTAAATGTGGGTGAGGAGAACACCATGGGTCAGTGAAAGGGTGTCCTTTTTATTATTATCATTATTATTGATGTTATTATTATATCAGTATTATTAGTATTGTTATTATGTGTGCGCGTGTGTGGAGGGGTGTTTTTTTTTTTTTTTTTTTTTTTTTTTTACCAGTTTTCATTCTCCCCACCTACTGCAGAGAGAGACAACAAAATCAGCGGGCATTTGTAAAGTCCAAAGCATATCTATTTGGAGGCTCCTCTGACATAAATGGTATTAACAAACTGTGACTCTAATATTATTTTTGTTACTTTATGGTAGGTCTACTCATGTGTGCCCTCATGTGTACTCATGTGTGTCACAGTAATAATAGCCTGCCAACTATTATTAAATATAATGTGGGCTACAGCTGTGATTTGAACATCGCATCGTAAAATGCACATAGAATGAATGAATGAATAAATAAATGTAGATATTTTCTAAGCCGGATTGTTTCAATCAGTTTACACTTCAACTGGCATGTTAGGCATCACGAGTAACGTTGTCTCCTCCGCGCCAGTAGGGGACGCACGTCCGCTGTTGATAAATATAATCGTGGTTTGACGAGGGCCGCCCAGCCATGTTGAGAAGTCTGTCAGGCGAACTGCAGCCCGCCATTGTGTAGAAACCAGGCTCTGTAGAGAGATAGGGGCACTTGGCAAAACTCTTCTATAGCTAGTCAATTTCTCTACCCCGCCGCTTTTATTTAGAGACAAATATAGTTCCACAGGCTCCACGGGGTAAAGACATGTCAGCCAGCAGCCTTCTTGAACAGGTAAAGGAAGGAACTTGCTGAACATTTACGAGGGCCAAATTCTCAGCATCGCGACGGCTAGCGAGGATAGCTTAGCACAGAGGCAGCGGCTCTGGCTCAGCAGTGCAGTAGGCCTGACCACCTGCTAAAGGGACTGACTGGTGAAAATATATCTCTTCATCTATTTTTTCCCCTTCCTCTCTTCTCGTAAATCAAACCTTCATGAATCACCTGGACCCAATCCAGAGACCGAAAGGCCAAGCAAATAAAGGTAAGGACAGACCTTTGCTAACATCGAGTTCGTCTGAGGAAATGCGGATCTTTTGCGTGCGGTGCGCTTGGAAAATATTGTGTGCGCTGATGCGATGGTCTGTTAGCAAGTTAGCAAACAGGCCAGTCAATCGCGCTGTGTGTTTTGTGGCTTTCACGCGTATTTGTCCTCGCAGGGAACCACGAACTTAACATTATGGTTTAACAGTACATTTTCAACAGTTTACCCACCACCAGAGAGCTCCCATTGCTGCCTGGAAATGTCTCATGTAAAGATCCCAGCTAGCTAAGGGGTGCTGGCTAACGTTACATGGCAGCATGATACACGCCAACATCCTTTTCCTGGTTTAAATTTAGACATTTTATACTCCAAATAAAGCCTCGACAGCAAACTCGCGTCACTCAGTTTGTGAATATCGGCAACTCTGAAACATTTTCGCCACGCCGAGTTAATACTTCGCGTTACGTTTTGCCAAAAGCAGTCCAGCAAAGTGGGCAGTCAGCTAACGCTAGCCTGGTCCGTCATGATGAAAGGACTCTTGGCGCTCGTTAACATGAAGACGCAGCGCAGTGCATGCGGCTAGCTAGCATGCTAACGTTAGCTGCTGGCTACTCTAACCTGAAAATGACACGTCTTCCGACATGCTTTTCCTGTATCCAAATGAGACCCCCGCTTACTCGTTATCCTGCCAGTCCAACCGGGTAACGTTACCTCATGTGTGTGCCTGTGTGCTGGTGTAAAATGTAAAAAGGTGTAGGCAGCGTTGTCATATCCAAAACGCTATCAACGACTGTTATTACAAACTGTGTCACCGACACACTGTTGAATTGCTGAGCCGTTTTCCCAAGACACGACAGACCTGGACTGGCTGTCTGTGATCTTACCATCTTCTACCAATAAACACCTTACATTTTCCCTGTTATGTTCTACTTAACTCGCATCAAGTGTGAAAGCCTTTATTACTTGGTAGTAAATTCGTGCTACTGTCTTCCAGTGCCACCAGCAGTTCATACACCAGGAACCGATTCTTCTTAATTATTGTGCGAGTTCACACAGTGTAATTAGCACATGTGCGGTTTTAGTAAGGATGTCTTATCATGCTTAGCTCTGCTTTTCTATGAAAGTCTTTTCAGTGAACAGTAATGATGTAATGAGTGCTTGTGAAGACCAAGATAATGCATCACCAAATTTATCGCCCCCCTTAATCTCTGAAGTTGTGCAAAATTTTGTAACTCTGTTCACATTCATGCATTTTTTCTTTCAGTGCAAAACGGAGCTGTGACCCAAAAGGATACTTTGAATGATGATGAGTTCGAGCCTTACCTGAATACTCAGGCCAGACAGGTGAGATTTATCATTTGGGCTGTAGCTCCTTTTCATTTGAAAGTTTTCTCATAATGCAGCAACGTATGGTTTACACTCTTAAGTGTAGATAACATCTGAAGCAAGATGTTATTCGCCTTTATATCATACTCTGTTAACTGAAGTCTAGTATCAGGTTGACATGTGTGAAATTAAACATTAAATGTACTAACTTTGAAGGCATTTGCTATCACTTCCACCAACTTCTGTACAGTCCATGTCTCTTGTATCCATTTAAACTTTTTTAGTCTGTCTCCCCCTATGTGTGTTTCATGACTGAAATGGAGCTGATAGTTGAAATATAATGTTATTAAACTTCCAGCATGGTTTCACCAGTCCACTCTTTATCTATGAAGATTATATTGACCTAGATTTTTGAAATATCAAATCTAGGTAAAACTACTCAATAACCTGTTCCTTCAGATGGCTAACATCTGTGCACTAGTACTTATGGTGTTGCTCAAAAAGTAACACAATAAACCATTTACAGTGTGTCATAACTGTTTGTAATTGGTTCCAAGTAATAGGATACTGGAAAATACGGTGCAGTTACTGTTGAACAGCTTTCACAGTTCATTTATCGGAGTGTCATTTAGAGTTCACAAGTATTATCTGCATCATTGGGTGCATTGACATGCACATTAATATTCCAGATACAAGCCATATCCCAGATGAAGTCTTAGTCTGGATATAACATTTAGGCCGACAGCAAACAAGAGCAGACAGTAAGCTGTTTGATATACCTGTGTAGACAGAGATAGTCATGTTCCCCCTGTTTGTTTATGCGTGGTACACTATTTTGATGCTTGTTACCCCATGGAAATGGCATTTACACTGTTTGCCAAACCCAACACCCATCAGGATATGGTGATTATATGCCAGAGTCTTACAGTCAATATACATATCTTTGGCCAGGAAGCATAATTGGGATGTGGGCTTATAATTGTTACTGTAAATGGGATATGGCATTTACATGTGCCCACTCAAAATTGAAAATGTTATTATCAGGGCTGGAGCCTATCCCAGCATGCATGAGGCACAAGGTATATGTGAATAGCCCAGATGTGCAACAGAGTATTGATCAATTGGCGTATGCACCATATCATTCCCAAAACAGATCAACTTTTGCAGTTCTTGTCTTCCTGATGTTGGATCAGAATATTAGTCACTCCATTGTGCTTACCCCTCAAGGGATTTGTTGATGTTTTTTCACTTAGGAAATTGGCAGGATTAGGCAAGGTATTGTCACAAACAGAAGATTAATACACTATACTATAAATGAATCTCATTAGTATAAAAAATAGTGACCATATTTGAATAGTCAGTTGTTAACCACACAGCACCACATTATTCCTATCTGACTGCCATATGCAGTTGCTTATTGACCACTATAGACCATTTAGAATTTGCTAGTATCATATCTGTCATCAGTTAATCTGTATGAGGAAACTGTGCTTCCTTGTTCTGTTTTTTATATATAGCTTGTAACTGAACCATAATCTTTTTCCATCTAGAGCAATGCCTATACGGCCATGTCGGACTCGTACATGCCCAGCTACTACAGCCCCTCCATAGGATTTTCCTACTCCCTGAACGAGGCAGCATGGTCCACTGGTGGAGACCCTCCTATGCCTTACCTGGCCTCCTATGGACAGCTGAGCAATGGAGAGCCCCACTACCTCCCGGACGCTATGTTTGGCCAGCCAGGCCCCCTTGGGAGCAACCCTTTCCTGGGCCAGCACGGCTTCAACTTCTTCCCTAGTGGCATCGACTTCTCGGCGTGGGGCAATAGCAGCTCTCAGGGACAGTCGGGCACACCGCAGAGCTCTGGCTACAGCAGCAGCTATGCCTACGCCCCCAGCTCACTCGGTGGTGCTATGATTGATGGACAGTCTCCATTTGCCCCTGCTGCCAATGAACCCCTCAACAAGGCACCTGGTATGAACAGCCTTGACCAGGGCATGGCAGGGCTTAAGATAGGTGGTGCTGCCCCTGGTGGTAGTGGGGACATGGCTCCTAAAGTGGTCGGCTCTGGCTTACCTGGTGGGGGCCCACTTGGCCCTGTATCATCTGTAGGACCCCCCAGCATGCCCCCTGTCTCTATTGCCCCTGCCAAGCCCGCCTCCTGGGCAGATATTGCCAGCAAGCCAGCCAAGCCTCAACCCAAGCTGAAAACCAAGGGCGGCATGGCTGGTGCCAATTTGCCTCCTCCGCCCATCAAACACAACATGGACATCGGCACTTGGGACAACAAGGGTACCATGCCTAAAGCTGCCACCCCTCAGCAGGTGCCCTCTATCCCCAGCAATGGGCAGCCGCCCAATCAGGCCTCCCCCCAGCCTGGAGCTACTGCTGGGGGGACCCCACAACTGCCCCTCAGCAATGGACAGTTGGTCCCTCCTGTTGCCCAGATGGGCCAGCATCAACTTCCACCCAATGGGCAGCCAGGGATGGCTCAAATGCCCCCACCGTCTCTCTCCCAGGGTCCCCCTCCTCCCCCAGCCCAACAGCAGCAGCCCTCTCAACCCACTCGCTGGGTCCCTCCGCGGAACCGGGCCAATGGGTTTGGGGATGCTGGTGGGGGTGGTACGGGCCAGTCCCCTCCCACCTCTTCAGGTGTGGGAGTGGTTCCAGGGGTCCCTTCCGAGCCTCACCCAGTCTTGGAGAAGCTGCGCATGGTCAACAACTACAACCCGAAGGACTTTGACTGGAACCCCAAGCAGGGCCGTGTGTTCATCATCAAGAGCTACTCTGAGGACGACATCCACCGCTCCATCAAGTACAACATCTGGTGCAGCACGGAGCATGGCAACAAGCGGCTCGACACAGCTTACCGTTCGCTGGGTGGCAAAGGCCCACTTTATCTTCTTTTCAGCGTCAACGGGAGCGGCCACTTCTGTGGCGTCGCAGAGATGCGCTCGCCTGTGGACTACAACACCTGTGCTGGCGTGTGGTCACAGGACAAGTGGAAGGGTCGCTTTGATGTGCGCTGGATTTTTGTAAAGGACGTTCCCAACAGCCAGCTGAGGCACATTCGACTGGAGAACAACGAGAACAAGCCAGTGACCAACTCTCGGGACACGCAGGAGGTGCCATTGGACAAGGCCAGGCAGGTGCTGAAGATCATCGCTGGATACAAACACACCACCTCCATCTTCGATGACTTCTCTCACTACGAGAAGCGCCAGGAAGAGGAGGAGTGTGTGAAAAAGGTAACAAATTGTCTTCAGTGAATGAATGATTAAAATAATCATGAAAAACCAAACTTTGTATGTGATTTGGAAACTTATGCTGCAGTAGATGCACTCTATGAAGCTTGATGTGTGTGCATGTTCTTAGTTAACATTGTAAGGAATACAGGGGGATTTCCATGTATTACAGCTGAATTGTGAACATGTTCTCAGAACTCAATATGGTTGTTTTTTGTTTTTTTCTCATCAGCTTATTGTAATGGTGTGTTACTTTTTTGTTGTTGTTGCTGCAGTCTTACACTTGTTGCCGTCTTATGAAATTGAATGTCCCCTAACTGTAGAATTACATAACACTGAGGTAACATTTTGCTTTTTTATCTTCATAAAAAAACAAAAAAAACAAATGGAAGGTGGAAATCCTCTTAGTAATATTCAGTTGAATGCATGAGATATTTACTGATTAGTAATACATTTTGTTGGCCTCTATTCTGTTCTCAACAGTACAGGTCATATATCCAGCATATTCTTAGATTTCTTTTACATATCTTACAATATGACTTAAAGCTGTAACCTTTCACCATCCACCCATGGAATGAAAAAAAAAATGTAAATGGCTAATATGTATTGCACAACACATTTAATGTAAGTGACGCTTGTTTGCACATCTCATGGATTTTTAATTTGTTGAGGTGCAAGTGTAGTTTGTGGAGTGGGGAAGAGTTACTGATTAACATTGGCACAGTTGTATTAGGTGTTCTGAGACACTTTCCCTAGATTTGTCCCTCTTCATGAAAAAAAAAAAGAAATTAAGCCACTTGGTGTTAGAGAAAAGGTTTGTTTTTTTCCTCTATCTTTTATTTATTTATTTAAAACTCTACCTGTGTACTTAAAGGGGGGGGGGGGGGGGGGGGGGTGCAAATCTTTTTGCTTGTGGATTGCAAGTAAACCATGAACAGTTGGGTTAAAAAAAAAAAAAAAACTTAATGAAACTATAGTCATTCTGCCATCAATGTATCGGTCATGCAGATGCCTCAGTCTAGTTACATCTTCAAAGATACAACTTTGAAAATCTGTCATTTATTTTTTTGTAAAAGATTGGAGTTTTGTGCTTTTTTTTTTTTTTTTTTTTTTTTTTAAGACTTCAACATATATGCTCGCTAGGCTGTTCAGTTGTATCCAGTCCTAAATCAGGAGTAGCTCCCCTTGCCCAGTTTGGTATTTCACTTGTTGAATTGTTTTTTTTTTGTTTGTTTTGTTTTGTTTTTTTCCCCTGCTGTTTTCCTTACTGGCACACAACATGTAAGCAATGGTCACATAGCTTCATTTTGACCATACAGTGTC